>NC_051083.1:62492524-62601561 GCF_004664715.2 Peromyscus leucopus | reverse complement strand
TTGTATGTGCTGCAGAGGGAGCCAGAGAGGTGGCACAGGTCTTTGGAGCCCAGAGAATCATGACTAGGTCAAAGACATCAATCATTGACCTGTCTGTACTACTGGAATTTGGGTTTGCTTTGATATTTTTTGTAACTACACTCTGATTCTTCCCTTTTGAAATTAAAAAAAAGTATGTAACTTATTTTTAATTTTATAAGAGTCCATAGTTAAGAGACTTTGGAATTTAAGAGAGACTTCGGATATTTCAGAGGCTTTGGGTATTTTAGAGAAGTGTTGAACTCTGGAAAAGCCTTTGAATGTTCTAAAAAGACTATTTTTAAAGTGAAGTTTTAAAGAATGTGCAACTTTTAAAAGTTGGAATGTTTTATATTTTGATATTAATATTAATATGAGATCTTGGGGATGAACAAGAAAGAAAAGGTTATAGATTAATAAGTGCTGTGTTTGTGTGTCAGGTTGACAATGGATCAGTTGTGTTGGTTGGCTCTTGTTGACTTGACACAAACCTAGACATTATCTGGGAAGAGAAAAATCCTAATTGAGAAAATGCCTCCATAAATTGACCTGTAGGCAAGTCTGTGGAGGCATTTTATTAACTGGTGATTCATGAGTGGAGGGTGTAGCCCACATGGGTGGTGCCACCCCTGAGATGGTGGTCTTGGGTACATAAGAAGGCAGGCTGACGGGGCTATGAGAAGCAAGTTAGTAAGCAGCACTCCTCCACGGCCTCTGCTGTAGTTCTGACTTCCAGGTTCCTGCCTTGAGTTCCTGTTCTGATTTCTCTCGGTGATGGAGTGTGACCTAAGTTGAAATAAACCCTTTCCTTTCCAAATTGCTTTTGGTCATGGTGTTTTTTCACAATAGTAACTCTAACTAAACATGCAGGATAGTTAAATATATAAATCATTAAATAATAAGTCATATAAATGTACTTTCAAACAAAAACTACATGATCATCTCAATAGATGTAGAAAAGGCCTTTGACAAAACACAACATGCCTTCATGATAAAAGTCATAGAAAGAATAGCGCTGAGCGGTCGCAGTGCACGTCTTTAATCCCAGCAGAGGCAGGTGGATCTCTATGAGTTCGATGCCAGCCTGATCTACAGAGTGTAATCCAGGACAGGCTCCAAAGCTACATGGAGAAACCCTGTCTCAAAAAAAAGAAGAAGAAGAAAGAAAAATAGTACTGAAGGATCATATATATATATATATATATA
Source organism: Peromyscus leucopus (assembly GCF_004664715.2). NCBI lineage: Eukaryota > Metazoa > Chordata > Mammalia > Rodentia > Cricetidae > Peromyscus > Peromyscus leucopus. The sequence continues at coordinate 62,600,337 of NC_051083.1, read as the reverse complement.
TATATATATATGTATATATGTATATATATGTATATATATAATAAAATATAATAAAGGATATATGTGAAAAATCCCAAAGCCAACACAATCCTAAGTGGGAAAAACTCAAAGCTAATCCCACGAAAATCAAGATTGCAACACAGCTCTGCACCATTCCAACTCCTTTTCAATGAAGTGATGCAAGCACTAGCTAGAGACAGAAGGAAAATAAAGGAATAAAAACAGGAAAAGAATACATCAAATCGTATCTATTTGGCAGATGATATATGACATAAAACATGCCAAAATCTCCACTAGAAAACTTCTAGAAATGATTGACACTTTGAGCAAAGTAGTAGGATATAAAATCAACTGGCAAAAATCAATAGCCTTTCTTTATACCAATAACAAACACCATGAGAAAGATCATGGAAACATTCATATTGACAATAGCCTTTAAAAAGCTGAAATATCTACAAATAAACCTAACCAAGGAGGCAAAAGACTTCAATGAAAACTTTAAATCTCTAAAGAAATTGAGGAAGACACTAGAAAATGGGAAGTCTTCCTGCGGTCACAGATTCGTAGAACTAATATTGTGAACATGGTCATTCCAGCAAAAGCAATGTAAAAATTGAAAACAAACAACAGCAAAAAACAAAACAAAACAACATGACATGTAGATCAATGGAAAATATAGAAGACCCAAATGTAAGTGCACATAACTACAGCTATCTAGTATTTAACAGGATGCCAAAAACACTCAGAGGATGAAAGACAGCATCGTCAACAAATGATGCTGGGAAATTTGGATGTCCATATGTAGAATAGTGAAGTTAAACCCCTATCTATCACTCTGCACAAAAATCAACTTCAAATAGATCAAAGGTCTTAGTGAGAAAGCTGATTGCTGAATCAGCTACAAGAAAACATAAAGTGGTACCCTATAAGATATGGGTGTAGGAAAGGACTTTCTGAATAGAACTTCATTTACCCAGAAATTAAGGCCAGTCATTGACAAATGATACTTCTTAAAACTAGAAAGTTTATGTACAACAAAGGAAACAGTCAATCACACGAAGAGGAAGCCCACAGAATGGGAGAGAATCTTTGTTCGTTATATACCTTATAGAGGATGAGTATTCATAATATACAAAAACCTGAAAACAGAATGAATCTAGAAAACAAATGACCCGATTAAAAATGGTCAAAGTGTTTTCAAAGGAGAAATAAAAATAGCTAAAAGAAATATCTTTAAAGGGTTTGTCATCTTCAAGGATTAGAAAATGCAAATTTAAAGCACTTTGAGATTTCATCTTAACCCATTCAGAATGACTAAGATCAAGAAAGTAACCGACAAAAATGCTGCTGAGAATGTGGAGAAATGGGAACTCTCATTCCCTGTTGGTGAGATCACAAACTGGTGCATACATTAGAGAAATCAGCGTGAAGAACGCTCAAAACGCTAAAAAGTAAACCTACCATATGACTCAGCTATACCACACCTTGGCATATGCTCAAAGGACTCCAAATTCTACTCCACAGATACTTGCTCAGCCATGTTCATTGCTGCTCTATTCACAGTAGGTAGGAAAACGGCAAAAGCCTAATATCCTTCAAGTGATGAATGGATAATGTAAATGTGGTACATATACACTATGGACTTTTATCCAGCTGTAAAGGAAAGTGAAATGGTGAACTTTGCAGGTAAATGAATGGAGCTAGAAAAGATCTTATTGAGTGAGGCAACTCAGACCCAGAGAGACAACTGCTGCATGTTCCCTCTTATTTGTAGATTATAGCTCTGAACATTCACAAGTGAGTATACATCTTGGAGTAACTGCAGAAACCAGGAGAGCAAAAAGGGACCATGGATGCGAAAGCTCTAGAGAGGGAGTAGGACACAGGCACTATGAAAGTGGAAAAGGGACCACGGATGGGAGGATTTATTTGGGAAAGAAGGCAAATATGGAAGGTGAAGGAAGAGAGATAAATAATACTAAGCATGCTTGAAAAAGCCGTATAAAAACATTTTATCTTTACTAAAAAATACATATATAACAAGGACAGCCTGGTCTACAGAGCTAGTTCTAGGACAGCCAAGATTACAGAAAGAAACACTGTCTCAACAAAACAAAACAAAAATACATATATAGGCGGCTGGAGAGGATGCCCAGAAGTTAAGAGCACTTGTTGCTCTTTCAGATGACCTGGGTTCAGTTCCCAGCACCCACCTGGCAGCTTACAACTGTTTACAGCTTACATCCTGTTTTGTCAAGCTTCACCATAGTGCACAGCAAATGAAGAGAATCTTAGCATCATAACAATGGACACATGTATCAAAATACATTGTACCTCCTGAATATATACAGTTATTATGTGTCAACCAAAAACAAAATAAAATAATCGAGGAAAAGATCAACCAGGACACAAATGACTTATTTTGATTGGACCAATTCATTAAAGCTTTAGTGTTCATTCAGAGAAATGGAACTGGGCCTGATGGCATGGGCATTCATTTCCAGTTACTTGCAAGGCAGGAGAATCACAAGTTCAAGACTAGAAGTAAAAACAAGGCTGAGGATGCAGCTCAATGTTAGAGCATTTACCTAACATGCATAAGGGTCTAGGTTCAGTCTCCAGTCCTGATTTTAGAAAAAGAAAAGGAGGAGAGTGGGGAGGAAACTGTTCTCTAGATAAGAATATAGGGACCCAACATTATAGTAAGACTAATGTTGAAGTAATATGATTATAGATATGTAAGAATTTATGGGAACTTTGATGATGATATGATGATGGTGATGATGATGATCATCATCATCGTTGTTACTCCTTGGCCACCTTGTCTCTGTCTTCTTTGATAGATTTTCCTAATCACTATAAATATGGAACTCTATTCTGAGTTTGAGTCTCAGAACCCACATAGCTGAAGGAAAGAAATGACTCCCATAAGTTGCCCTTTGAACTGCACATATATGCAGGGGCATTCGAGCCCACATACACACAAAATAAACAAATGCATAACTAAATACATGGATAGATACATAAATACATGTAATTTTAAAAATCAAAAAAGAAATGCAACCAGATAACCAAAAAGAAGCACAGCGCTCTGGAGGCTAAAGCAGGAAGACCAACTTGTGTGGGAGACTTTGTCCCAAAACCTGGTAGAGGGATGGTGACTTAAGCAACCGAACACAGCAAAGCCCACTTTTCTTCTCCCTCAAAGCTGTGCACAGTGCAGAGCCTCTGCTCCAGCCAGAGCCAAATGCTGTGACAGAAGCAGAGTTCAACAGCCCGCGGGCCACTGACTGACTCATACAAGGTGTCTCTCTATAGACAATACCCACCCAACACAAGCAAAGCTCCTTTCCACTTCAAATGCCACGAAAAGAAACAGAAAATGGCAATGTAAGGAAGGTGAAATACGAGGAAACTAAATTGTATGGGTTGTGCTACATTCTTAATAAATACTTAAAAGCTAAAGTAGTGGCCAAAGAGAAAATTCAAGAAGCCGAAGAAGTGTACAAAGAGTATATCCACGAGGATGTCTGTAATGAGAAGGGCTAGAATTTCACTCATGAGAACTAGACTTTGATGGTCATGTCCCATCAAAGGAAAGGCTGTTCCCAAGGGGTCTGTCACCCCTAAAGCAACCTCTTTGCAGTGGAAAACACAGCACCAGAGTGCTACCTTCTTATACACTGAATTGAGACTATTCTTGTTCAGTTCTGGTATCCAGTCATAGTGGCCACAAGTTCTAGATAGCAGAAGAAAATACTGGCCAAATATTTGTTACAAACTTTTGGTTATTTGAATGGTCTGGAACACGTTACATGGTTTTGACTACAGAGGAGTCTCTTTAGTTGGGTAAGGGGCACCAGCTCATTTAGTTAACTTCAAAGGAACAGTAACAGTACGAGGAATTAACTATAATACTACAGAACATAAGATCTGTTCCATACCATTCTGTTCCAACTTGGGGGAAAGACTTTGAAAAAGATACATTTGAACACATAATAACACAGCCTGTGTCTATGGTCAGCAGAGCTATAGCATTTATAAAGTGTATGAGAAAATATGAGGTGAAGACCTGAAACATTTAATAGTATCAAAAGTACAGAGGCAACACTTATCATCAGATCTGATTCTGGACATTGTCTTGATACTATATTAAAGGTCTCTGATGTTTTGGGTAATAAATTTCCTGTTACTGAGAACGCAAAGGGCTACAACTTACTGCCTCCTTATCTTGGAGTTATTCAGGGAGATGCAGTGGATATTAATACTTCATAGGAAATTGTAGAGGGGATGAAACAAAAAATGGAATATGGATAATGTTTCCTTTCATTTTGGTAGAGCTTTGCTGCAGAAGTTAATGAGAAAAATAGTTAGTTATATTGTAACCAATGGCCTTGTGGTTAATGTGTTTAAGGACCCAGTTGCTGATTTCAACAAAAGGTCAAAAAGGTGCCAGTTATCGTTACATAGGGTACCAGTAGGGTATTTTGTTACACTTGAAGAAGGAAAAGGAGACCTTCAGGAATATGGTTACAATCTTCTCCATACCATTTTCAAGAATAGAAAGGTGACAAAAAGCATTTGATGAAGTCAGCAAACCACATAGCTGAATATTGAACTGGATGTGGTACCTCATCAGGCTTTATTCAGCCTGGTTGTTGTGCATGGAGTGTGTGTATATATGCATGCAGGCATGTGTGTACCTGTGTCTATGTAATACATGCTCATTGTACAGATGTGTGGGTTTCTTTGTGCTCTATGATACACTCCAGACAGATTGTTGGTTTATGGACATACTGCCCTTTTAATTTTCTTTTTCCCAGTGTTTAGATGATCTCAAATTAGGAAACACTTATAACCACATACATGATTAGTGCTAAAGAAAGCTTTTTAGGCCTCTTTGTTAATAGATAGTAACTCAATCCAGTGTTGATCTTGTCACAAATAAGAGAACCAAGTGTAGTGGGTAGCCATTCCAGCTTGGATCTGGAAGTTCCAACCCCCATTGAGACTCTGGCAACTGTCACGCCTACGAGGCGGGGCGAGGGGAGGCGCCGGGGGACCCGAGAGCTGGATGGGCCAGCGCTCGCTCTGGGCGCTCTCTCGGTGCCGGGACGCTGACCAGTGCAGATTGACTGTGTAGAGCTCCGGAGAACACCGCTGGACTGCATTACACCTTCCCCAGACCCTGCGACCTACCCATTACTTAATTTGTGAGTTTCGCCATTAAATAAATATCCTTTTAACTACGTGGAGTGGCCAAAATAATTTCTCCAATATCTGGCGCCCAACGTGGGGCCCGAACCCACGACCCTGAGATTAAGAGTCTCATGCTCTACCGACTGAGCTAGCCGGGCTCCCTTCCACCGCAGGGTTTTGGAGATGTCCTCCAACCCTTCCACTCAAACCTGGGTCTTGGTGACCCCTGAGTCCCCCTGGTACTCTTGCAAGATTCCCGAAAGTTGCTTGCATCCATCTACCATTTCTCAGGTACCATTATGTTCCTTCTCAGGTCTTTGATGGGATTGAAGACTAGCAGTTATAGTTACAACTTGGTATATATAATATCTTAGATAGAACATATTAAGTATTAGATTCAGGTTCTTTAGGATAGGACACCTTTGAATGATCTTTATAACATGCTGTTTACCTATGCTCTATACTTCTCTGGATTTTAGTATGTGTTTCTTGCTTGATATTGTTTGCATTGGTTGTAGTTCCATCTTATCTAGGTCATTATCTCTCATTATTTCTGGACAATATTTGATAACCATTCCTTTGTATATAGTCTTGTATTAGTTTAGAACCTTCTTATTTAGACAAAAAGGGGGAGATGTAGTGGGTAGCCATTCCAGCTTGGATCTGGAAGTTCCAACCCCCATTGAGACTCTGGCAACTGTCACGCCTACGAGGCGGGGCGAGGGGAGGCGCCGGGGGACCCGAGAGCTGGATGGGCCAGCGCTTGCTCTGGGCGCTCTCTCGGTGCCGGGACGCTGACCAGTGCAGATTGACTGTGTAGAGCTCCGGAGAACACCGCTGGACTGCATTACACCTTCCCCAGACCCTGCGACCTACCCATTACTTAATTTGTGAGTTTCGCCATTAAATAAATATCCTTTTAACTACGTGGAGTGGCCAAAATAATTTCTCCAATAACCAAGAAACTTTTTTATGTAACTACAAATCACATAAAACAGATTTGAATAAATTACCATGACTGCTTTATGTTTATATTTAACTTATATTTTTGTACAAATGAGATTGTGTAAGATATATTTAAAGTTTGAGTGATTTAACAGCCTTTTCAAATTTTTATAATTCATATGAGCACAGACTTTCAAGAAAATACTTGAAATTAAATTGCATTGCTTTTTGTCCATTAACCAGCAAATAAAACATGGCCTTAATAAAGTTGTTGGTGTTGTTGCACATCGGGAAGTTATGCCAGGACATATACCCTATAGAATTCCTAACCTCACTGTCCTTGTAGAATATGCATTATTTATTCTACATTGAAGAGAATAATGGTTCTTTCTCTAATATTTAGGCACTGTACATTTCTATACCTTGGTCACTGGATTATACCAGTAAAATGCCAAATCTGAAAGAAAGGTCTGTTCTGCAATTTTATATATCAGATATTACTGATGGCTCTAATATGAATTTCAATATTTGGGGGGGGGGGTTGGAGACAAGGTTTCTCTGTGTCATTTTGGTGCCTGTCCTGGATCTTGCTTTGTAGCCTAGGCTGGCCTCGAACTCACTGAGATCCGCCAGCCTCTGCCTCCCAAGTGCTGGGATAAAAGGCGTGCACCACCACTGCCCAGCTAAACCTCAAGATTTAAAAAGATAATTTTTAGAGAGAATTTCTGCTTCCACTATAGAACATACACGTAAATGTAAAATGTTGTCATAAGTGGTCAGGCAGTGGTGGTGCACGCCTTTAATCCCAGCGCTTGGGAGGCAGAGGCTGGCGGATCTCAGTGAGTTCGAGGCCAGCCTGGTCTACAAAGCAAGTTCCAGGACAGCCAGGACTATTACACAGAGAAATCCTGTCTCAAAAATCAAAAAACAAAACAAAAACAAAAACAAAAAACAAAAAACAATATTGTCATAAGTGGATTATGTATTTTAAGGTAATTTCACTTCTAAATTTATTTTTCATATGCTATAGGTGGTATGACTTAAATGAATTGATGGAATGGGTAGTGAGTGCGCTTATTTTAAGTTTTTTGATTCTGTTATATCTTCATTAAGTTTTTAAAAGAATTAAATTGGATATTAAATTGTACAGATTTTATTAATTTATAGATAAATCCTTCAGTAATTAATACTTAAGCAAGTTCTTGATTTTAGCCCAATGAAAAGCATGATTCTTAATAAATTACTCTTAATGCAGAGAGTTGGCTAAATTTAAAGTATTCATTCTCAAAATATTTGTAGTGAATCTCTACTAGATCCCGAGTGGGTTATTGCATCTGACTAGACACTTGTTTCTTCAAGATGACTCATAGCATTAGATTAGTTCTATGGCAGTATTGGCCAGCTGCCCTGCAGGTTGACTTTGGATTGTTCTTTTATTTTTAATTACACACTGTCTAAGGCTGCTTCCCACTTCAGTAGCGGAATTCAAGTAGCTGCAATAAAGACCAAATAGTCCACAAAGCCTGGAATGTTCACTTCTATGTCTTAAACAAAAACACACAAAAGCTAACTAGTTGTGTTCTAAGAAAAGGAGCATGCCCTTGTATTTTAAGAGAGATGTTGGGTTTTCTGGAGGCTAAATTTTATGGAGTTATCTCTTGTTCCCTCTCATTTAAGAATTTGATACTAGATAACTGATTTAGAAACATTTTAACAACTTGCCATTAAAGGTAAAAATTTTAAAGCCATAAATCATCTAAAACAGTTACATGAGAAATCATTTTATCACTGGACTAATCTAATGAGATGAATTATTCAACAGCTTACGAGTGGAATTAGACAGAACAGAGGTTTTTACAGGTGATTCTAAACACTAAGGAAAACATTAAACATTATTCACTTTTAGTAATCTTCATCTTATAATCCATGGTAAAAAATGATTAGAAACTGACTTTTTAGAAAGTGTAATTTAATCATAAGAGAAACCAGCTTATATATGATTGGATTTAAGGCCCACTCCATGAGATGGAACCCATATCCCACACTGCTTAGGTGGCCAAGAACCTGAGACTAGATGGCTCATGGACCTAGGGGAAAAACCAAATACTATTGTTCTACTAAAAGAACATTGCAATAAAATGACTCCAAATGACATTCTATTGTACTCATAGACCAGTCAGTGCCTTGCTCAGCCATTATCAGAGAAGCTTTTTCCTGCAGCAGATGGAAATAAATACAGAGATCCACAGCCAGGCATTATGCCCAGAGTGAAAGACCTTGGAACACTCAGCCCTAAATGGAATGTCTCCATGAAACCCCTCCTGTCAAGGCTCAGGGAACCCTGCAAAAGAGGAGGCAGAAAGAACATAAGAGCCAGAGTAGATGGAGGCCACCAAGAAAACAAGGGCTTCTAAACCAACATAGTAGAAGCACATATGAACTCACAGAGACTGAGGCAGCCATGTACAGGGCCCGCGTGGGTCTGCACCAGATAGAGTCCTACAGCTGAAAGGTGGACATATACCCCCACCCTGAACCCAGAAACTACCTCCAACTGATAACCACTTCCAAATGAAAATTTAGTTTTCTCCAAGGGAGTCTCACTGCAAAAACAAACTACTCTTAAGGGTAGGCTGTATGTCCAGCAGTAAATGGCCAACAGAAAACAAACTCGATGGCATCTTTGGACATTTCTTGTCTCACAATGTCATGCCAGGGCTTTTTTTTTTTTGACTTTTTAAATTTTTAATTTAATTTAACCCTAAAGATCTTACATATATATTATGGCTTCTGGTTTTGTGTTTTTATGGGATTCCTGAGTGTGTCTCTGCATCTCTTTGTTTCTTTTGCCTTTTCTTGAGCTCTTTTCCTTCTGTTTGTTTTTCATTCTTCCAATTTGTTTGCTTATTATTTAGCTTATATTTTATTTTATTATTATCCCTTAAATGCCTGTTTGCTTTCTAATAGGAGACAGAAAGGTGTGGATCTGTATGGGAGGGGAGGTGGAAGAACTGGGAAGAGAATAGGGAAGGGAGACCGTAATTAGGATATATTGTATGAAAAATTATCTATTTTTTAGTTTATGCTTTTTGTTGTATTATATTTTTATTATTTTAAACTTAACTTTAAATATATTCTGATCATATTCTTCCCCTGCTTCAAGACTTTCCAGATCGTCTTCCCCTCCCTACCCACTCAACTTTTAACTTCTTTTTCAAAAAATAAACAAAAACCCAATACAACAAAAAATCCCCCAAAAGAAGAAAACCAAATAAATCCACATCCCAAAAGAAAAAAAAAACAAATTGTAACCAAGTAAAAGCATGTATACACACACACACACACACCAAACAAACAAACAAACAAACAAACACAAGAACTACTCCTCCTGAGCACAAAGCCTGTCCTGGACTGGTTGATATACCCAGTGTTACTCCATTGTAATAAACTAATTTCCTTCTCCCAGAAAATATAAATGACAGTTCAGTCATTAACCTTTACCCTAGTGGCTAGGTTTCCATCCATTCATTCAGTTTTCAAAAAGTGTAAAATATATATATATATATATATATATATATATATATATATATATTACGATAAACCAAAAATTATCACATTAAAGTTGAACAAGGCAAACCAACAGAAGAAAAAGAGCCTAAGAGAAGGCACAAGAATCAGAGACCCACTCATTCACACACTCAGGAGTCCCATAAAAACACTTAACTGGAAGCCATAATATATGCATAGAGGACCTAATATAGACCTGTGCAGGCCCTGTGCGTGCTGCTTCAGTCTCTGTGAGTTCACATGAGCTCTGCTCATGTTGATTTAGAGGGTCTTACTTTCTTGGCATCCTCTATTCCCCCTGGCTCTTACATTCTCTCTGCCTCCTCTTCTACAGGGTTCCTTGAGCCCTGAAGGGAGGTATTTGATGGAGAAACATCCTGTATAGGACTGAGTGTTCCAAGGTCTCTCGCTCTCTGCATATTGTCTGGCTGTGGCTCTCTGTATTTGTTCCCATCTGCTGCAGGAGGAAGCCTCTCTGATAATAGATGAACAAGGCACTTATCTATGAGTATAGCAGAATGTCATTAGGAGTTATTTTATCATTACGTTTTTTTTTCTTTTTTTAGGCCTAGGTTTAACCCTAGGTCCCTGGGTGCTCTAGTGTCAGGTTCTTGGTCACCCAAGCAGTGTCGGGTATGGGTTCCATCTCATGGAACAGACCTTAAGTCAAACCAGATATTGGTTGGTTACCACCACAAACTTTGTGCCATCATTGCCCTAGCGTATCTTGCAGGCAGCACAGCACTGTAGATAAAGGGTTTGTGGCTGGGCTGGTGTTTATGTTTCTCCTTTGGTAGCATTCAGAGTACCTTCCTGTACCAATGATGCCAGAACAAGGGGTGAAAGCTCTATATAGGCACCAGCTGGACTTCTCCATATTCAATGAGTTGTGTAGGTGTTGTCTTCAGCAATGGGGCCTTGCTGTCAGTTTGTGGAGAGCAACCTATAGTCTTGGTAACAGCCTGGGTTGTTTGGGGATTCCCATGAGACCCCTTTGTCCAACAACTCGATGAGATGTAACCCAATTTTGGTACTGGATGCTTTGTTTGGTGACAGGAGATAGTCTGTTAGGACACTGTCTTCTCCATTAATTGGTGATTTTACTAAGATTGCCTTCATATATGTATCCATTCTAGAAAGTTTCTATTGTATTAGTTTTCTATACTATCCTTCAAATGCCACTTAATTTTATCTATCTTTCCATGAATTCCCTCCCACAGCCACCAATCCCTCCACATAATCAGAACATATTGTATGAAAAAAAATTATTTTCAATAAAAGAAAAAAGAATCATCCAGAAAAACAATAGAAGGCATAAATGCACAAGGAAGATTATTTGGGAAGAGGAAAAGGCCCAGTTGGAAGGAGAACAATGAGGGGGTGATGGGGAGTGAATTTGACCAAGTTACATGATATACATGCATGAGATGTCATAACAAAACCAATTATTTTGTACAATAAATATACAATAGTAATTTTTTTAATTCCACATATAATTATGAGAAAAAAGAATGCCTAAGAAAACCTCAGCACTTCCAAAAGCCTTACTGTGCCCGAACTATCACCTAAGATAGGCCCGTCGTACCCTCTATCTTGAAGTATATACTGTAAAACAATTAAAATAGGAACTATGTATAGTTGGTAGCTCAGGAGGACTTCTCTGAGAACATTTTTTGTGATATATGATTGTTAAAAATGACAAGGTCTGCTAGGTAAGTGGTGTATGTCTTTAATCCCAGCACTCTGAGTCAGAGGCAGTCTGTGAGTTTGAGTTCAGTGTCCAGCCTGGTCTACAATCTCCAATGTGAGTTCCAGGACAGCCAGGGTTATATAGTGAGACTCTGTCTAAAATAAATAAGGGAAGGAAGGAAGGAAGGAAGGAAGGAAGGAAGGAAGGAAGGGCTGGAGAGATGGCTCAGAGGTTAAGAGATCTTGAGTTCAATTCCCAGCAAGCACATGATGGCTCACAACCAACAATAATGAGATCTGGTGTTCTGGTGCCCTCTTTTGGCGTACAAGCATACAGGCAGGCAGAACATGTTATACACGATAACAAATAAATCTTTAAAAAAATAGAAAAAGAAAAGAGGGTAAGGTCTGTCTCTCATTCTGCAGGAAGATCGAATGCACACTTATTGGCTGCCACAAAAAAACAGATAGCCTAATCATATTTATTTTGGCCACAACTTTGTAATTTTTAACTTCACTGACTGTCATGAGTCCTCACACTTCTCCCTCCCTCATTCTCTGCTTAAAATATGCAAATCAGAATGGAGCTCATCTCTCCCCTCTATTGTCAGTCCTTACTGAATCAAGTCTGTTCTCATGGCTTTAGCTGGTAGTCAGCCACATTTATCTTCAATGTCAGAAGAAATCCCAACCTCCACAGTTCATGAGTTCAAGTAATGCTGTAAAGTATGAACATAGCAGGTCAGGGTAGCCACCTGCAACTGCACACTCCTAAAGGGTGTGCCCAAGGATTATGCCTGAAATAGAAAAAAGGAAGCCACCATTAAAGCCCCAGGGAAGTGTCTTTGAGAGGGAATGACTTTACTACTCACTAGCCCCATTTAGGATCATGAGTTTCAAGAATACCAATGCCAGTGTGGTTTGGATAAGAATGGTCCCCATAGGCTCATATATTTGAATGCTTAGTCAGCAGGGAATTTCTTGAAAGGATTTGAAAGGATAATCCTATTTTAAATAATCCTATTTGGAAGAATTTTAGAAGGATTAAGGAAGTATAGCCTTGTTAGAGAAATGTATCACTGGGGGTTCAAAACCCACACCAGGCCCAGAGTCTTTTTCTCTCTGCCTGTGGAACAAGATGTAGCTCTCAGCTACTGTTCAGGAACCATGAGTATTGTCATGCCCCCTCCATGATGGACCAAACCTCCAAAACTGTAAGCAAGCTCAGAATTGAATTCTTTCTTTTATAGGGGGCCAGAGAGTGAAATGTGGTGGTTTGAATAATAATGGCCCCCTTAGGCTCATATATTTGAATGCTTAGTCACTAGGGAGTGGAACTCTTTGAAAGGACATATAAGCATTAGGAGGTGTGGTTCCAGAACCACAAATCTCATCATGCACCCACCATGATGATGATGACTAATCCTCACAATTAAATGCTTTCTTTTATAAGAATTGCCTTGCTTGTGATGTCTCTTCACAGCAATAGAACAGTGACTAAGACAGCCAGTATTGTCAGTGTCAAAGTGAGGAGAACCCAAAGCTCAGAAGTGAATTATTCAGCAGTATCTGGGAGCTGCAGGTCAGAAATTCCTCCCTCATATATGGCATTCTTTTCTATCAGCACCTCTTACTCTTGGACATTGAGGACCACTAAGGAGTCTAGGCAGTGGCATCTTGACTGGAATTTGACTTTCATCTTGCACATGAAACAGTATCATTTCCAGAATGTTCTTTCTTACTGTCTTGTGCCAGTCTCCCTTCAGCACAGGACTCTGAGTCTATCGAGTAACTCACTGCTGCCCAGTTCAAAGCTGTTTGTTCACAGAGGCTGAAACTAGCACACAGATGGTGACATGTGCCAAGGGAAAAAGAAGATCCTAAGAGCATTCGGACTGGGGTCTTCTACAGCTACAGAGACTGGATATTTCCACCTTATATCCCACTTACACACACAAATAGGAGATGTGATCAGTATCTATCAGACCACAGGAATCCACATCACCAAAGCAAGGTGTTCTCTTGGTTGGACCAAGAAAATCTACCAAATATACCTTCTAAGACACATGCACACATGCATACCCCAAAGCCTCTAACATTGGGCTATTCCCAGAGTGATGATGCATGGCACCAACTAAACAGATGTAGGTCTGAATAGTCAGTGGTACATTTATGTCTTAATAGAGAAGGCTTGCAGTGCCTACAACAGAGAAGGCACATCCAAAGCACTAATCACAACTATTGTTCCACTCAGCCTTTGCCTTCATCTGCTTGGGTTCTTGAGAGTCACCATGCCCCGGAGGAAGAAGATGTTGTCAAGAAGCAGTTGGCAAGTTTTAATCTTTAAGTTATACTTTGAATAAAAGTTGTGAAAACTAGATCCACTGTGAAAAGAAAAATCAAGTTTTCTGTGTAATACTCTGGAGGTTGATAAGGTATCAAGAGAGTGCCCATACCTGGAGGATGGAAAGAGGCCCAAAGTTACCAGTTATGAAGGATTTCAGAAAGAGTGGGGTCAGCCTGGTCTGATGCTACTCAGAAGCTCAGAACTGGGAGGGAGAAACCACAGACAACCACGACAACTTTTCTTCCACTTCACTTCTCTACCAACTAGGGAGCATGAACTGCACTAATGGGTGATGTGACCTTCTGAGTTTGTTCTTACCTTTTGTCCAGTAAGAACATCCAGGGCTCACTTGTGGGTCATGGTGCCAGAAAGCTGCACAAAGTATTAAGATGGGCCAATCACTCCACAGTGGCCCCCAAGTAAGGAATCTAGGGGCTAGTCAGGATCCCAGACACCATTGCCTGTTGCACATGACACAGGCATATATAAAGGAAGAGGCGAGAAGATGGGATGAGAAAGACATAGTTGTAAACAGCTTCACAGTTTCTACTTTGAATCAACCACTTCCTTTAGTGGTAAAACAGAGCCCATAGATGGACTGTCAGAAAGTTTACATATTATCTATCAAGAATGGAACTAGAAACACACAGAAAAAGTAGCTATTTGCTATCAGTGGTGTGTGTGTGTGTGTGTGTGTGTGTGTGTGTGTGTGTGTGTGTATGTGTGTGTGTGCAAAGCTTGTTGGTAAGATATATATTATGTACCAGAGGGGACATATGGGGAGGGGGCTGATGTTTTCAGGTAGTATGAGTGAAGCATCACATAAAAGTGATGAATCTGGCTGGAGAGATGGCTCAGAGGTTATTAAGAGCACCGACAGCTCTTCCAGAGGTCCTGAGTTCAATTCCCAGCAAGCACATGGTAGTTCATAACCATCTATAATGAGATCTGGTTCTTCTTCTGGCCCGCAGGCATACATGCAGATAGAACACTATACATAATAAATAAATAAATCTTAAAAAAGAAAAAAGTGATGAGTATTTGAAATGAGGCATCATATAAAAGAATGTCCTTTATACTTCCATTTCACAGATCTTAGAGGCATTAGAGGTGGTCTCTTGACCCCTTACATTTTCCAGCCAGGCCAGCAAACCTGCCCCAACCCAGCCTAGTAACTCTACCTTCTTATCTATAATTCTCCTACACTCACCCCAACCCTCAGACAGAACTTAAGTCCCATGCCCAGAGATTCAGCCCAACCTGAGGAACCCTGCTCATGTTTTTCCAACCCCCAGAGTTGGGACCAGACACACGTTCTGTGCACAACCAACTCTGCTATATCCAAAACAGACACACAACCAATAAAAATAAAGGTCACATTCTCAGGTCTCATCACAAGACCACAAACAATATGAAAGATCAAAATAGCATGTCTCCTCCAAAATTGTCCAGTCCTATAGAAATGGTCTCTAATGAGAATTATCCAGTTGAACCTCAGGACACAGACCTTAGAACAACCATAATATTCATCAAAGAATTAAAGGAGTTTAAAGAAGACAAAAATAAATGGCTCAATGAGTTTAAATAGAACAGACACAAAGAGGAAAAAATACCTAAGTAATGCCCAAGAAAATATAAACATACAGATAAATGAAATGACAAAGAGAATCTAGGATTTGAAAGCTGAATTCAATAAAGGGATAGAAACATTGAGGAGAACTCAACATGAAATAAATATGGAATTGAAAAACTCAATATCCTGATTAGAAAACTTAGGGGAAAGCCTTACAAGTAGAATGAATCAAGTACAAGATATAATACCAAGCTTCAGAGATAAAGTAGAGGAAAAAATAATATGAAAAAAATTAAAACTATAGGAAAGGAATATGCGTGAAATGCAGGCCACCACAAAAGGTAAAATCTTTAAATTGTAGGTATAGATGAGGAATAAGAATGCCAGGTTAATGGCATAGACCAGATCTTCAACAAAACCATAGAAGAAAACTTCCCCAAACTAAGGAAAGATACACCCATATAGATACAAGAAACACACAGAACTCTTGACTAGATAAGACCAGAAAATAAACTCTCCATAATGTATCTTAGTTAAAGCACGAAGTATACGGAACAAGGAAGAAGTATTGAAAGCAGAAAGAGAAAAAAAATACAAGTCACAAATAAAGCAAAACCCATTAGAATCACAGCTGATTTCTCAGTGGAAATGGTGAAAGCCAGTAGATCCGGAGAGATGCACTCCAAGTTCTAAAGACTGGGGATGGTAACCTAGATTGTGGTACCCAGCAGAAGCATCTGTCATGGTTTAAGGAGGAAGAAAAGCTGTTCATGTTATAAAGAGCCTAAAAACTTCATGTCCACAAACCCAAGCCTGAACAGTACTAGAAGCAGTGACACAGTGCCTCCAACAAAGCCACACCTTCTTGATTGGGTGTATTTCAAAATATTTTCTTTTCTCTGAGGCTAGTGTGAAGGGGGCTGTGTCCACAATCTCTTTCTCTGCATTTTTCTTGTTGGTGCATGGAAAGACTACTGTTTATAAGATTATTTTTGTATCCTGCCACTTTGTGAAATTATTGATCATTGATCCTGCTCTTGCTCAAGAAATGAATGACCTCTACAATGAAAACTTCAACTCTCTAAAGAAAGGAATTAGGAAAGACATTAGAAAACGGGGGGGGGGGATGTCCACCCTCATAGATTAGTATAATCAATAGTGTGAAAATTATCATTCTGCCAAAAGTAATACCTCTATAGAGAAACACAATCTAAGAAAAGAAAATAAGACAAAAATATATTCTTTAAGAAAGAACATAAAAATAACTAGCCTTATATCTTGCTCATTATTAAAATCCACAACTCTCTGTCAGGACCAGTCCAGCTCAGGAGGGCAGAGACCATGGCTACAGTCCTATGGAGGAGTCCTCAGCCCCACTACTACACTCCCTTTCTTGTGCTCTTGGAATAGGCTTGAATCAAGTCTTCCTCTCATACTCCAGCAGAATAGGATGCAAATATGCTGAAGTTTTCCTTCAAGGAAAAAGTTGAACAGAAATGTGCAAAGAAGAGGGCAAATGGCCTCAATATTTTGGTCATCATTTTCTGCCTGTAGAATAAGAGTGCATTCCTGATCTTGGACATGGATCACTCCTCAGGTGACACAAGGCTGCCAGCCCGAACTGATCCCAGAGCAGGATAATATAGGAAGCAGACTTGGAAAAAAGGAGAGGGAGGTAGGGAGAGGAGTTGTTCAAAATCAAGTCAGTTTCCTTCCTACCTACTAGCTGCACACCTTCTTGTCTTGGTCTGAGGCCAGACACCACTAAGGGTGTTTGACTCTTCTTCCCCAAGGCCATTTTCAATTCCCTTAGTCTCTTTCCCTGATCAAAGTCTGCATCTTCTAATTTAGAATTGTCTCACAGTCCTCTTGATGTGATAAGTAAGGTGATAAAGTGGAAGAAATAAATGATATCTTTACTACAGAGACAGTCTATGTATTCATTTCCTAGGGCTGCTGTCATGACTGCCATAAATCATACAGCTCAAGACAGACATTCATTATCAAACAGGTCTGGACACTAGAATTCTAAAATCAAGGCATCAGTAATGTCAAGCTTCCCGTGAAAGTTGTTTGGGAGAATCCTTCCTTGCTTCCTCCAGCTCTTGGTTTTTCTTTAGTTTAAATTTGATTTTTTTATTTTAAAGTTTTCTTTTTATATATATATATTATTTTATTTAAATGTTTTTTTCATTTTACATACCACCCATAGTTCCCTCCCCTCCACCTCTCCTCCATCTCACCCCCCATCCACTCCTCAGAGAGGGTAAGGCCTCCCATAGGGAGTCAACAAGGTCTGGCACATCAAGTTGAGTTAGACCCAAGCCCTTCCTCTCTGCATCAAGGCTGAGCAAGGTATCCCTCCATATCTTGGGAGTGCTCCAAATAGCCAGTTCATGCACCTGGTATACATCCTAGTCCCACTGCCAGGAGTTCCACAAGCAGACTAAGCCATGCAAATATCACCCACATTCAGAGAGCCTGGTCCAGTCCCCTGCAGGTTCTCCAACCATCTATCCAGAGTCTGTGAGCTCCCCTTGCTCAGGTCAGCTGTCTCTGTGGGTTTCCCCTTCATGATCTTGACCCCTTCTGTTTGTACAATCCCTCCTCCCTCTCTTTGACTGGACTCCAGGTGCTCGGTCCCATGCCTAGCTTGTGATCTCTGCATCTGCTTCCATCATTCACTGGTTGAAGGCTCTATGATGATAATTAGGGTAGTCACCAATCTGATTACAGGGGAAGGTATAACACGAATTGCTAAATGGTCTTTTTATAAAAAACTCAGAGCCTGATATTGGGGTGAATGCTGAAAGATCAGAGAGACAAAGGAACAAGCCACCTCTTACCTCTAGGACTTCTCAGCCTGAAAAGCTTTCCTCAGCCAAAAGACTTTAGTTCCTGTCTCCTCACACCTTTTGTACCTTTCTCCGCCCACCATATCACTTCCTTTTTAGTGCTGGGATTAAAGGCATGTGACTTTCCAAGCAAAGGCATGAGATCTCAAGTGCTGGTATTAAAGGTGTGTGCCACCACTGCCTGGCTTTGTTTCTCTCCTAGACTGAGCCAATCTCATGTAGTCCAGGGTGGCTTTGAACTCACAGAGATCCAGATGGATCTCTGTTTTCTGAGTGCTAGGATTAAAGGTGTGTGCCACCACTGCCTGGCATGTATGTTTAATCTAGTGGCTTGTTCTGTTCTCTGATCTTCAGGCAAATTTTATTAGGGTACATAATATATCACCACAATTCCCCCCTTTTATATAAAATAATAAAAGGTTATAACTAATATAAGAAAAACTATATACAATAAGTATATACAATATATACAGTCAAGAGTTACATTAACAATGTCTATTCCATAAACATTTGACCAATTCAGAGAAAATACTCCATTATCTATCCTATTTTGGTGAATCCAAAATGTTGTACCTAATTCACTTTCTATCCTAACTTGTATTACCAACCCCAAACTATCTTTTGATGTCTTTCAATCTTATACACTTTACACCTCTTTAGTGAGTTTCTTTTCTGAATTTGTTAACAAGGAAAACTATAACTATAGTCTTCAACTCCCTCAGAGACATGAGAAGGAAATATTTACTAAGCAAGAAGTGCAAATAAGCGACTTCCAAAAAATGTGAGAAATTACAGAAACAGCTGGCTGCCTGGACAATCACCCAAGGTTCCTCTGCAACTTTGGGGCATCCATCTTGGCCTACTGGCCTAGAATATCTGACAGACTTTTCTGTGAAGCAGGATTTTCTGAAGGGCTATTTTACCTTGTCTTGGCAAAGTTTGGCAGTCCTTTCTTTTGTGTCTGTCTATTTTGGACAGCATACTGTCAGCATTTGAGGCAGGGCACTTTCTTGCCCAGGGGCTAACTTTTGCCACAAAAAAGCAAACTCCATATGGAGTTTCTTCAATGCCCACCATCTTCTCTGAAGTAGATTGGTGCTGCCAGGAGCAGACATGTCTCATTGTCATAAAAAATAAGAATCTATGTTATTAGAACATCTCAAATGCCATATTCTGTAGATCTCTTAAGTATTTGATGATGACCTGTCTATCTAAAATATATGTTTGATCTTGAAAACATATATAACCTTACAAGTTCCATTGTAATAGGCGACTATCAACTAACCTGCACTTCTTTATATCCTAATTAGTTGGTAATAACTTTCAAGGACTAGAAAATTGCATTACATTATTAAATGAATTGTATAGGTACAATACCTTGAACAAGATTAGAAATGTATGTACAGTATGTTCTAACAAAAGTAATCTCAAATTTGTATCAATATACAAAAGTTGTATACAATATAAAAAATCCAATCCAATGTAAAATATTTAAAACTAGTAGTTGCTTTTTAAAAGTAGATTCAATAATCTACCTTTTTATCTTATATATATATATATGATATATATTATATATATAGCCTCCCCTTTTTCTTTTCAGAGTAGATTCAATAATCTACCCTTTTATCCTATCATTTCTATATAAATACATTTCTATATCATATCTCCCTTTCTTCTTTTATAAAGAGATTGACTATGACAGAGGGTGCTGGTAGTTTTATGGGACACAAAGAAAATTTAGAATTATGGTCAAGTCTTGATTGGAGTGGTCTGTGGGGTTGTATCATCTCAGCTAGCCATCTCAATATTCTCCTGAGTAGTTCAAAGCCAATCTTTGGGTGGTATTTGTCAGTTTAGTGGCATTACTATAGCCCTGATGGAATCATCATTGTAAGGTCCCACCATCTTTTTGGAGACTTCAAAAATCACATTGGGTCAGATTATTACTTTTCTTGGTAGTTTTTTTTCTGGGTAGTTCTTCCTTCTTTTTTGGATGCTTATATGTCCAAAGGTCTTTAATTCCTCAAGATGGTTGTTTTTCTTTTTTTCTGGAATGACAACAACAAATTCTTTCCCCAACCCTAACTTTGGGGAGTTTCCAAATCTAATCTTTATCAATTTTGATTTATGGTTTCTCCTGAATTTTTTGTTTTCTCTTTTATAGCTGTTCTATCATCCAGAGCAGTATGGTTTTTTACAATATGCATTAGGTTCTTTAATTGCTCTGAGAAGGAGTTTCTTCCACAATAACAGAAAAGGACTGAACAGACTTTGACATGGGGGCCTGCAAGAAGCCCCTCGGGGAGTTACCCAATAGCAAAGGCAAAGTATTACCTTGTCTGTCCCTTGTTGATCTATATTTGTTAGTCCAATGTCTGCCTTTGCCACACCTTCTGCATAATCCAGAAGGGAGGGGCGTTCTGTTGGAATTATTCCTTGAAAAAACATTGTTTCTAGAAACATCCTTTTTATAGTTCCTTCTTAGGGACATTTGACATTACTATTTTTCTTCAGACCTCTAGGAAATCACCTTTCCTATCCAAGCATCATCATGATCATGAGAATCAATATTTATTGTATCTCGGATCCATTCTTCCAAGGGTGCTGATCTTGCCTTTAAGAGTCTAGTTACCATTTTGCATTGTACATTAGCATTTTCAAAAGCCAAAGATCCAATTATTACTGGTCTAGCTTCTGAATTTGGTATCATTCTATTTACAGCTAAAGTCAGTCTTTGTAAAAAAAAAAAAAAATCAGTGAAGGTTTCTTTTGGACCCTGTATAAGTTTAGTAAATGACTCAATTTTCTTTCCTACTTCTTCAATTCTGCCCTAGCATTCAAGGCTTCCATGTGCCATAAAGCCAGGGTGTGCTTATCATATAAAGATTGTCTTTGTATATCAGCATAATTGTCTTCTCCAAGAAGTTGTTGATACCTCTAGCCCTACTTCATTGTTCAATGGTCTCAGCCTCATTTTCCCACCAGGTCCTCCATTGTAATTGGGGAGCATCCTCCAAAATTGCTGTAACCAAATCTCTCCAGTCTTGATGGATAATTCTATTACAAGTTGACCATGAGTTTAACATCTGCTTCATGAAAGATGAGTGGATGCCATATGAGACTATTGCTTCTTTGAATCTCCTCAAGTCTAACAGTTACACAGGAGTCCAGTCAGCTCTTACACAGCCTTAAGGATATCTGTTACTGGGTAGTTCCTGGATAGATTAAGGTTGGCTGTTTGAAAGCCTTAGCTGTTTCTCTCTAACCTTAAAATGCAATGTTAAGATTGATTCTCCTTTAAATTCTTCTGTCTGGGTCTGTATATCTCTATGATCTGTTTTAACAAGTTTTTCTAAAACCTTTATCTTGACACTCATATTAACCAACTTTTTTAATGATGAAACAAATAATATTTATAAATGACATTACATCTATCCCATCAACATTAATTATCCTCTCATTTAATTGTTCCATTTTTAAGCCATCAGTTGTTATTGTATTATCAAACAGAGATCAATCCCCCACCATTATAAAAATGTTTCTCATTTTTTAATGTGGGAAAATACTTTTTAAACTAATTCCTCTCTTTAAGAAATCCCAATTGACTCACCAAATCTTCTGACAGTAATGATTCAGAGGACAATGTGGCAGCAGCCTGAGGAAGGGGCTCAAGGAAAGCCAAAACCCATAAGGAGAGGAAAGAAGTGAAATATCCAGCCATCTGCATGGGGGAAGTGTGCAAAAGTGGCTAACTCTGTAGTTTTTGGAGCCCCAAAACCTATCAAATTTGCTGCAGAGAGGCTGCAACAAAAACTTAGCCAGCAGGTTAGGTTAGGAAGTCTGGCCCAGGCAGGGTGGAGATGTCAGCTGTGCATAGCTCGGGCCTGAGCCAGGGACTGCAAGACCACAGGCAAGCAGCTATTTTTTGTGAATTCATGCCCCACATTGGGCACCAGATATAACACAAATTCAGAAGGTCCATTCAGGCACTCTTTCCATGATTGCTAGTGGTCTTAGCTGGGGTCATCCTGTGGATTCCTGGGAATTTCCCTGGCACCAGGTTTCTCCCTAACCCCATAATGGCTCCTTCTATCAAGATATCTCTTCTATTGCTCTCCTTCTCCATCCCTCCCCTAGTCAATCATCCTGTTCCTTCCCTCATGTTCTCATCCCCCATCCTCTCCCCCCCACTCCCTCCCAGTTTACCCAGGAGATCTTATCTATTTCCCCCCAGGGCATTTCATGCATGTCCTTGTTTTCTTATTATTTTAATTTATGTGTATGGGTTGTTTTTTTTTTTTTTGCCAACATTACATCTGCACATAACTTGCATACCTGGTGCCTACAGAGACCAAAGAGGTTGTCAGATCACCTAGAACTAGAATTATAGATAGTTGTGAGCTATTGCATGGGTGCTGGGAATAGAACCAACATCCTCTGGAAGAGCAGCCAGTGCTCTTAACTACTGAGCCACCTTTCCAGCCACAAATGTTGCTAACAGCTTTTTGTGATCCTTGGAGTAGTTTTAGAAAAATGATTATTCAACTCTGTTTATTAAAACACAGCCAGATTGCTTTGCAAAAGATTCTTAAAATTGGGGAGGGACATTTGGAAAGGACATTGGGTTCAACCCCAAACACAGATTGGGAAAAAGGGAATTCGTAGCTAAGAAGCATACCGATCCATGTCAATAGATGGAAAATGGCTAACAAGAAACATGGGTAATAAAGGTGATTATGACTAAACCTATCTAAGAGGATTCTTATTGAAAACAGGTCAGGATTCTCAGATGTCATTTACATGATGGTAGAGGAAGAAGAGCCTAATCTGAAATGGAGGATCATTAGATACTGCAGAGTGGAGAGGGGTGATAAACTGAAGTAGCAATGGTTCTTTGTTAACCCTGGGATCTTCTAAAAAATCATGGATGAGCTTAAGAGAGGTTCAGAGGCCTAGATAAAGTTTGATTAAGCAGAAAATCTTTGCTCTTGTTCAAGAAATAAAGAGATCTTGGTGGTACAGGCCTGCAATTCCAGCTATCTGGGAGGCTGAGGCAGTATGGTCACAAATTCAAAGCCTGTCTTTGGTATAAACTGAGTTCAAGGCCACTTTGAGCAACTTAGTGAGACTCTGCTTCAAAAAAAAATTTAAAAAGAAGGCTGGGTATATGCTTTAGTTATAGAGTACTTACCTAGCCTGTGGATGGCTTCTGGATTTGATCCCCAGCACTGAACAAAATTTTAAAAATTAATGAAGAGACACTCCCTTTTCCTTTGAACAATATAAGTCAGCTCTCTTACTTGTTCACCTTTTTTTAGACACTGGCTGAATCATGTGTTAAGGCTTGGCAGTAGAGGCTCTCTGTTGGTTGATGCCCATAATCAGACATTTTGTAATGAGAAATTTCTATGAAAATGAAGAAAACAAAGATTATTGTTGTACCAGGAAACCCAGTTTCTGAGTATAGAGGGAAGTCAGCTGACATTTCCCAGTGTTAGGCTTAAGCACCGAAGAGACAACCTCACAGATTTCCTGGCTAGCAGTTTGAATATCTCTGATGATAGTATTGAGCATTCTGATAATCTAATGCATACCCCAGCCATCAAGACCACCACTCCACTGAGGAGAGGGAGGCATTGGTGAGTAACACCTGACTCTGTCTTTCATATATGTACCATTCAAGTGAAGTGGGAGAGTGTCTACAGGAAACCTTCCCCCTCCATACAGATACACACAGCCTCCTCATATGCAGTGTAGACCCCATTGCCTCATTTGCTGAATCCTGGGAGACCCAGATCCATGACTCTGGGACTGTTTCACTATGGCTTTCCTACCAGGAGCCTTCCTGACGCATTGCATAAAGCCACATTTCTGGTCTTAAGCACGCCTAAGTGTTGTTCTGCAGTGTCTGAGTCATCCTCTTCCACATCTGCCACACTGCTCAAATGCTGGACATGGTTGCCATGGTGATCTCTCCAGTACATACAGGGCTCTGAGGATAGGTCTCTGGCCCCAAATGCTGCAATATCCTGCTAAGGCCTCATGAGCACACTTCAATGGGTTTTTAGAGTCTAGGTGCAATGAAAACATTGGCAGAAGCTTAAAAATAAACCAACTATTGCAAAGAGTTATTTGATTAAAAAACTATGACTCACTGTCCCATTGAAAAGAGAGGCTGTTTGTTCAGAAGTAGTAGAGGGACACCAGCCCCAGCCCCACTGAAAAATAAGCTCCAGAAGCCCAGCATACATCCTGTGGTCTGTGTGGGCAGAGGAAAGGGTCAGGACTTGAAGGCTCAGGCCAGGCAAGCTGCCTTGGTAAATCTCACAGGAACAGAGGGAATGGACATATTGGGAGCCTTCCATAGTTGCTCTAGAATCCTAGGGTGTGCAGATACACATGGCATTGCCAATATGGGAAGTTCAGAGTGTGATATTATTATATGACAAGGGGCTCTTAGGCCACAGGAAAACCTGGGGAGGGATCTGGAGGGCTACAGAGGAAAAAGAACAGGACTAAGAACTGGGAAGGAGTCAAGTTCCAGGCACAGGTACTATATGTAGTATTTCAACTGATCACAGGCTCCAAGGGTTGCCCTGTCATGCACTGAATTTAGCAGTGCTCTTGCTCACATCTGCATTCTCAGCCCAGGTGCCTACACCTTCCTGAGACCTCTATTTAGTGGACAACCAGACAACCACAGGGTCCATATTTTCATGGCATTATAGTCGTTACCTTCCTGGCAATGAGATCACTTTCCATTTGTTGATTTATCTGATGCTAGTCCCAAACCAGGGAGAAAGGAAGGGTAGGGTGAACCTTGATGGGAAACCATTCCTGTGAGGAACTGCCCTCAACCACAGAGCAGACACTATGACATGCTCTGTCAGCAAATGCCCTACTAAACAGAAATCCAACTAAACATCGTATTTTGCAGAAGCATCATCCATCAGATCTCTCAAGACGTTTTCTAACCTTATAAAAGAAGGTTATATTCAAGGATCTATGAGGAAAGCGGCCCCCTGAATGATCAGGACTGACAAGGCACCCCTATTTTCTGCAGAAGGAAGGGTAGAGTGCAACATATTGTGATTAACTAGGAACCAGGAGCCCAGTTATAAACTTCACAATCTGAGTAGGGGCTAGGAGCCACAAATGTAGCCTACACCTTGGTTGCCTCACAAACTGGCTATCTGATAATCCCTGGCTACAAGAGAAGGAAATGGGATCTCCAAATAGGCTGCTCTAGAGTCTGGAGTCTAGACCTTGCCAGCATCATTAGTGACAGACTGCATTTGTGCTGCATTTACTCCTCCACCAGATTTTGGGAAATACTTCAGGATTTGAAGAAGTGTGAGATATATAGGACATCTGAGCAAATAGGAGGAAGGGGGTACTGGTAGGAGGACACAATGAGGAAGGAGGCTATCTAAGTTAACGTTCTATTCCTATGACAAAA
Organism: Peromyscus leucopus; assembly: GCF_004664715.2. Classification (NCBI taxonomy): domain Eukaryota; kingdom Metazoa; phylum Chordata; class Mammalia; order Rodentia; family Cricetidae; genus Peromyscus; species Peromyscus leucopus. Next base: position 62,574,703 of record NC_051083.1, on the reverse strand, counting down.
CACCATGACCAAGGCAACTTATAAAATAAACATTTAGTTCAACTTACACTTTCAGAGAGTTAGACTCCACAATGATAGAGCCAAGGCATGACAGCAGGAAGAGTTGAGAGCTCAGACTTTAAACCTCCACTGGAAGGAAGAGAGATAAACTGGGAATGGCATAGGTTTTTGAAACCTCAAACCTTGTCTACAGTGACACAGTTCCTCCAACAAGGCCACACCACCTAATCCTTTCCAAACAGTTCCACCAACTGAGAAAACAAGTATTTATATACATGAGTATATGGGGGCCATTCTCATTCAAACCACTACAGAAGCCCTGGGCTAACAATGAGAGAACTGAAACCTAGGATTAGAGGAATGGGTTCTCAGAGAAAGAGGAACACACAGCATTAGGATCTTGGAGAAGTGTTGGGTTAGGTTGGGCAGGGAGCCTGCAGAGCTTTCTGGACAGGGTAATAGTGGATTTTAGAACTCACAATGGAGCCACACACTAGTGGTCCTTTCAGGATACCAACAAGGGTGTCACTCCAGTAGTACTGCTGTTTGACATACAGGTAAAGCATATATGTAAGGTCACCAGGAGTAACTGAATAATGGCCTTAAGCAGTCATAGTCTAGTTTGTTTTCTGTTGCTGTGATAATACCATGACCAAAAGCAACTTGGGAGGTTTACAGGTGATAGTCCATCATTAAGTGAAGCCAAGACAAGAACTCAAGGCAGAAACCAGGAGGCAAGAACTGAAGCAGAAACCATGGAGGAATGTTGTGTATGGCATTGCTTCCCCTACTTTGCTCAGTTACCCAGGTTCTTATTCAACCCAGGACCACTTACCCAATGTGGGTACCACTCACAGTGGGCTGGACCCTCCTGCATCAATCAACAATATAGAAAATGATCTACAGATATGCCTACAGACAAGTCTGGTGGTGGCAATTTCTCAGTTGAGATTTCCTCTTCCAAGGTGACTCTAATTTCTGTCAAGTTGACAAAAACTGATCAGAACATTTAAAGTCTTGCCAACTTGACACACAAACACACCACTATTAAACAATAGCCATCCATTACTTGTTTATCCCTCAAATCTCATGCTAATATCACAATATAAACACAATATAACTTTAAAAGCCTACAGTCTTTAAAAACTCCAACACTTTAAAAGTTCAAGTTATCATTAAAAAAAATCTGTAGTCTTTTAACTGTGGGTTCATGTAAAAGAAAAAATAAATTATATATTTTCTTACTCCAAAAGTGAAGAACCAGGGAAGAAGAACAATCACACTAAAGAAAGTCAAAGTCCAAAATCCTGTAACTCTATGTCTGACATCTGGAACTCACTCATGGTGAGACCTACTTCTCCAGCTCTACCATCTGCAGGGACAGCTCCATTCTACACCTGTGACTGACTGCCTTGGTGGTTGTTCTATGGCCCTGGAATCTCCAATATCCCAGGGTATTCACAACAACTGAAGCTAAACGTTAACTAGTGGCCATCTACAGTGCCAAGTCTTAGCTGTTGTTCATTGTGACTGTTTTGTTCCTTCAAAACCAGTACTACCTGGGGAGACTCTAATGCTGTGGGATGTTCTGTATGGCAAATGTATTGCTCTGATTGGTTAATAAATAAAACACTGATTGGCCAGTAGCCAGGCAGGAAGTATAGGTGGGACTAACAGAGAGGAGAATTGAGGGAACAGGAAGGCTGAGGCGGAGGGACCTGCCAGCCGCCACCATGACAAGGGAGATGTAAGGTACTGGTAAGCCACGAGCCATGTGGCAACTTATAGATTAATAGAAATGGGTTAATTTAAGACAAAAGAAGTAGATAGCAAGAAGCCTGCCACGACCATACAGTTTATAAGTAATATAAGCCTCTGAGTGATTATTTTATACATGGATTGTGGGACTGCGGGGGCTTGGTGGGACCTGGAGAGAAGCCCTCCAGCTACACTCTAACATATTTTCAGGCTTGACTTCCAGTTTAAGATGCAGCTTTGGACCCCTCTGAACCACGGTTCTGTGTGCTAACCCTGGGGAAACACTTCTCAGATGACTTCACCCCAGTGATGCTTGTCTCTTATTAATCACAAGATTTTTCAGCCCCACCTAACAAGCATCACACGTAAACAAGTGTGACAGTAAAACAAAGGTTTCATTTCAATGGTGCTGGACTCTTGTTAATCGCAGCTGATTTTTCAGCCACAGCTGGAAATGAGAAACCACAGCTTCTTAATTCAAATATATCACATGAATGGACCATGAATAGAATTTTTGAGAAACTATCAAACTTCCATCTGACATTTGACAAACTATGCTTCTTTCATCTAATTTGTCTCAAATTATCTCCCAAGCTTCCAAAGAAGAGCCAGTTAAGCTGAGTACTCAAATGGCTTTTATATCCCAAAGCCTCAAATTCTCCACCTTCTTCCCACAAGAGTCTATGCCAAATGCAACATGATCAGGTCCATTGCAGAAACAACTCCACTCTTCTGGTACCAATTTCTGTTCTTATTTACTTTATGTTGTTATGATAAACACCACAACCAAAAGAAACTTGAGAAAGAAAGGGTTTGTTTAGTTTACAGGTTGTAATCTATCATCAAGGGTTATAATCTACATCAACCCAGGACAGGAATCAGGAGGCAGGAATGGAATTAAAGACTGTGAAAGAATCCTTCTTACTGGTTTGCATTCCCTGGCTTTCTCTGCTTGCTTTCTTATACAGCCCAGTCCCACCTGCCCAGGCACAACATCACCAACAGTGGTCTGGGCTATTCTATATCAATCATCAAGGAAGAAAATGTCCTACAGGCATTCCCACAGACCAGTCTGATGGAGGGAAGCCCTCAATTGTAGTTCTTTTGCAGGTGACTCTAGCTTGTTTCAAGCTGACAAAAATTAACCAACACAAGCCACAACCACTTTCAGCAGAGTTTCCATAATCAAATACACAGATGGAATGTGTTTAGGGGCAACTATTTGGGTGCCTCTAACACCTGATCTTGGGGGACAAAGATGGCAGCTCTGAGGCTAACAGATCAGCACGAGGAATCAGCATACAGCGGAGTAATCTCCTGTCAGCAATATCACACAGTAGATTCCAAGAAGGGGTGTCTCAAACACAAAGCTTAAGAAAAGAGAGGGCAGTAGGCTTAGATGCGTGGTAAGCTGGGAGACCTAGCTTACCATCAGAGATCAGGTGCCTCACTTAGCATCCATGGTCTTGCAAAACTCTCTTTGGTCCCAGACCCTCCTGCTGTGCCTTAGAAGCAGTTGGGGTTCACCAAGTCTACACACAAAAACTAATACAATGTGATAACGTTTCCCTTATTCCCTTCCCAGTTCTCTAACAACAGCATGAAAGTCATAGGCTGAGCTTGCAGCCTTGAATGCTTCACCATCACCAATGCAGACTCAAGGCAGACAACTGTCCAATTGAGGGTGCACTTACTGCCAGATTCATTTTCCTTCCCAACAATGAATGTAGGTTCATAGTTTCAAGTTATGACAATTGAAAATTCAGCAAAAGACATAGATGGATAGCAGAAAAATGGCAGAGGAAGGAGCTCCAAAGGCAGAGAAGAAACAACCAAAATGTCAGTCAACTGTTTTGGAGCGTCACAAACTAATTAAAAGCTCACAGAAAAAAAGAGGGTATTAAACTGATGGTGGCAGGTAGACAACAGACCAGATATCCAAAATAGCTACAGAACCAGAGGTGAGAGCACAAACCTTGACACAAAATGGTTGCAGTTGCTTTGTGATGCCTGATGGTGTCCAGAGAACTGGATTGTAGGGTTGAGCTCCATTCCACCTATGGACAAAGACATTATTATTAGTCACTAGTGCCTGGGACATGAATTGCAGCTGATGATAAAGAGAAAGCAAAGAAACTTTTCTGGAGGATGATGACACAGAATCTAGAAGAGAGAGGAGAGCTGCAAAAGCCCCAAGTTTTCTCAGAGGACTGACCCATAAGCTCTGAAGACTGGGTAAGAATGTGAAGCAGTGGCGAACAGGTGTTTTTTTTCTTTTTTGCAAGCTCTGAAAGGTTTTCTTTGGTTCCACGGGCACAAGGAAATCAGTGTTTCTGGTCTGAAGCATAACTCAGTGGTAGAGTGCCAAGGTGATTTGAGTGAAAAGGGTCCTATAGGTGCTGGGGCCACCCCACCCCCATTTTTCCCCAGGGTACTCTTGAACAGGAGCAGCAGGAAATATTACATAGAAAGATAGCTGGAGAGAGAGAGAGAGAGAGAGAGAGAGAGAGAGAGAGAGAGAGAGAGAGAGAGAGAGAGAGAGAGAGAATAGCCTTGGGAGGGAGGGCCTAGATCCTAATCCATCAGGCCCTGACTGTCTCTGCCAAAGGGTTTTTAAAGGAACGCCAAGGGGTGGAGCAAAAGACCTCCCCCCAGCACAGCCAAGTGCAGGCCATCTCAGACACCTGTCAACCATGCATATGGTCAAGCCATTCCCTAAGGCAGCCCTGCTGTTAAAGCAAGCTCGGATCTAACTAGGAAACCTTTGTGGGCTTCCACATACAGATTGCCAGTTGGTAGAACTGTTTAGGAACGTGTGATGGTTTGGTTGTCAACTTGACTACATCTGGAATTAACTAAAACCCAAATGGCTGGGCACACCTGTGAGGGAGGTTTTTTTCTTAATTAAATCAATTGAAGTGGCAAGAGCCACTTCTAATCTGGATATTTGAGGTGGAAAGATGCACCTCTAATCTGGACCACACTTTCTGCTGGTAGACTACATAAAGGACATGGAGGAAGGAAGCTTGCTCTCTTTGCCTGCTTGCTCTCACCCTCACTAGCAAGTCCATTCCTTCACTGGTGTTAGAGCCTACTTCTTTGGGATTCTGGCATATACTGAAGACTAGTTGAGACATCCAGCCTCACAGACTGAACAACTACTGGATTCCTGGACCTTCTGTTGGTAGACAGCCATTGTTGGAGTAGCTGGACCACAGCCTGTAAACCATTCTAATAAATCCCCCTCTCTCTCTCTCTCTCTCTCTGTGTGTGTGTGTGTGTGTGTGTGTGTGTGTGTGTGTGTGTGTGTGTATTTTGTAAACTCTGTTCCTCCAGAGAGAACCCCAACCAATATAGAAGGATTAGGAGGTGTGTCTTGTTGGAGAAGGTGTGTCACTGGGGATTAACTTTGAGGTTTCAAAAGCCCATGCCAGGCCCAGTTTTCTCTCTGCCATAACTCTTAGCTACTGCTCCACACCACGCCTGCCTGCCTCCTGCTATGTTCCCCACCATGGTTGTCAAAACTGTAAGGAACTTCCCAATTAAACGCTTTCTTTTATAAGTTACCTTGGTCATACTGTCTCATCACAGCAATAAAATAGTAACTAAGACAAGTGCTAAGCTAGCATAGGTGAGACCCTGGATTTAAAAAAATCCCAAATACCACACACACACACACACACACACACACACACACACACACACACACACCAATCTGAATGATCATTACCTGACCACAAAGTTAACAGAACATAGTTTCATAATTAATAAAGAGGGCTCCCAGTACTCCCCTCCCCTTTCTCCTATTGCTCTTCCTATGAAATGAATGAAATGCATTTCTATATTCAGATTATCCAGTGTCATCACTGTGGACACTTAAACTGAATCAAAGCCACTATCACGTGCCTCAATTGGAAAGGACAGGCCCATGGGTAGAAAAATGTATTGCTCAGAATTAAAACTCAAGGTCATATGCTAATGGTATTTGAAGTTGGGGCTAATTCCTTCCCTCTCAGCACTCTGCTCCATTACCCATTTTCATACACCTCCCATTTCAGCTACCTCTGGCAGCCAGCCTTGGAAGATGCTATGGGTTTACCAAAAGGATAGCCAATTTTGGCTAGCTAACCCCAGGAAGAGCTTTAGGTTCCTAGCTGGCTCTCAATTTGTAACCACACACTTCATCAGACTTGCCACTACATGACAGAGACAAACTGGCTCAGAGGCAAGGTGGTGGTAAAGGAAAGACATCATCAGTATGAGATAACGCTGCTGGAGAAAGCAACTATAAACACCTTGATTCAGGATAGTTTATGACAAGGATCATCACAGACCAGTGAGGGATTCGGAAAAAAAATGACATGATTTCCTAAGCACAAGATGTTTTTCAATTCATCAAATTTCAAGAACAAAGATCATTACTTCCTCAGTTTATTCTTCTTACTGAAGGGTTTGCATAAGTGCAGTTTCTGCCATATTGCAAAATTAATAGGTGAAAGCAGTGGATCTCAACCTTCCTAGTACTGAGACCCTTTAATACAGTTCTTCATGTTGTAGTGACCCCCCACAACCATAAAATTATTTTCATTGCTACTTCATGAATGCAATTTTGCTACCATTATGAATCAAATGTAAGTATCTGTGTTTTATGATGGTTTTAGGTGACCCCTGGGAAAGGGTCCTATAACTCCCAAAGTGGATGAGACCAAGAGGTTAAGAACCACTGCACTACAAAGGATGGCTGCTCTGAGCTCTGCTTGCTAATCATCAAATTGGTAGTAATAAAAGTTATTGTGGATATAGAGGGTCAGGTGAGGCTAAATGAATAGTTAAGTAGAAGATCAGTTAGCAAAGCTCATTTTCCAAACCACATTGAAAAATAGCATGGCATTCTACTAAGACTTGAATACACACCAACCATACAATACAATCAATCTATGCATAAGTGTCTTCCAAGACCAAGTTAAAGCATGCATCAAGAAATCTTGCGGATGGATGTGCATAAAAGCTTGATTTAAAGATTTAGTGTAGCCACAGCTTAGAAAGTTTCAAATGTCCATCAGAGGCTGAGCAAATGGACAAGCTGCTGGGTAACTAATCAGGAAAACACTAGACAGCAGACAGAGCCTTGGCTAAGGCAGCAAAATAAGAGACTCTCAAAATGAATTGCTATTAGGATTGAAAGAAGCCAGATGCTTCAAAAGGTCCATACTCTGGGATGTGTGTCTCTGTGAGGATTTGACAATCAGCATTTGTGCACAATTCCAGAAAATACAAAGAAGCCCTCATTTCCCAAAAGCGTATCTGTGTTTGCCTGGAGACAGGGAAAAGAGTGTCAGGGTGAGGGAGAGGGAAGCATTGCTAAGGGCTTGAGAACATGTTCTTAGCTGCAGTGAACACTCTAGGTGTCACTTGTCCAACCTACCCTGTGGCATATTTGAAATATGAGCATTCTGTTGTGTATCAGAAATATCTCAATACAGCCTCAAAAAGTCAAGGGAAGAAAAACCTCCTAGAAACTCATTAAACGGTGGGGAAACAGTAAGTCCCAGGACTTGTCTGTCATTGCTGTCTCTGAAAAAAAGGAGGGACTGAGGGCTGCAACACCATCAGAAGAAACTGTGTTAGAAATGGTACAAACAAGGGGCAGGATGAGAAAACCACAGCTCGGGGAAGTGAATGAACTCCAAGCAAAAGTATATGAAAGGCTCACAAAGAGAAAGCGGCTTCCAAATGAGAAATACAGACAGGCTACAACTAAAGGTGTGTGTGAGGGGTCTTGATTACTTTTCTATTTCAGTGAGAAAACACCATGACCAAGACAACTTATGCAAGCGTTTACTAGAGCTTGCTTGCAGTTTCAGAGGGTGAATCCATGACCATCATGGTGGGGAGCATGGCAGCAGGCAGGCAGGCATGGTGCTGGAGCAGTAGCTGGGAGCTGGGATCTTGATCCATAAGCAGGAGAATATGGAAAGGGCCAACTGGGGATTTGTAAGGGCAGGAAAAGCAGTACAACACTACAGCTCCCTGTGTTCTCTGTGGCTCAGAATACCTGGGTTCTGGGGGGCTGGTAATCATTTACTGCCTGTGCAGCTGTGATTTTGTTATGACAGCATGGGTTCCTACAGAGCAGAAGAACATGGTCTCCACCAGCAGCAGTGGAACAAGAATGCCTTGTGTTGAATCATATACCAGATTCTGCACTCAGGCCAGTGCTTGAATAACACGGTACCAAAATGTTGTCAAAGGTAAAGCAGAGATGGTATGAACACCAGTTCCACAGGCGGATGGTTACAGGGTGAATATTTAATGATATTAGTCTGCCTGCCCTTTGAGGACTTGCATGTGTAGGAGACAGATACAGAAAGTGTATTTGGTGATTGCTGCATTGAGTCCAAATGAAACTCACCTTTTAGAAGATCCCGGGACAAAGAAAAGGATAAGATACACACTCCCAAGAGAGTTCACCTCCTATCATTCTGCCTTCTGGACAATACAGGTAGAGAGGAGGTGGAAAGGCTCCTCATCTGGACTGACTGAGACCTCTCCACACTGTGGGAGAGTCGAGGATCTGTCTGTTAGGCAGACCCAAACCTGAAATGAACAACAACCACCTACAGTACTCACACTTTGGTAAGCCATGAACTGTCACTTCATAGTCTTAGACATCGGTGATATTGCTGCAAGAATGACATGGCAGCACCAAAAGGCACCCAGTGCATTTGCACCGCAGCAAAGCATTACCTTTTGGGAAGTGTGTCCAGATGTGTCCCAGTGAGATTCTGAAAGAGAAGACAGAAAACATTCCTGACCCATACACATTCTTTTGAGCAACTGGGTAGCTCACACCTGTTGGGTGCTTTGCTAGAGGACAAAAGCACCAGGCTTTCATATGCTCATTTGCAAAAGCCTTGGACACCCCGGGGTGGGGGTGGGGATCAGTGGATCCTAAAGTTGCTCTGGTTGGGAAAAGGTCCACAGAGGGGGTTAGCTAAGTGAGTTCAGGCCAGAGAAACAGGCAGTGGCCTGGAGTGAAATGTGGCCTTGACCAAGGACTGAAGGCAGGAGGTCAGACTCCCTCTGTGCTGACACTTTGATCCTGGTCAGAGAGAAAGTTCCAGGCATCCTGTGGTGCTAGAAAGAAAAGTCACTGGCTTCGAAAACCAGATGAACAAGACATCCTCAGGAGAGAGGGAGATGAGATTAATAAACAGTCTATTGTATTGGGCATTGAATGCATGCCAGGCATTGGTGAAAAACATTGGCCGCACATGACCACTTTTCATGCTCATAAATATCTCTTTGTACAGCCCAGGACTCCAAAGGTAAGGAAAAGAAAAGAGCATACAGTAACATGTCCAAGGTAAGCACCTCTCCTAAGCCATGGCCTTTGCTGCATCTTAGGTACACTGTTATGTGATTACTCCTATAACTGCCTGTGGTTATGACAGACAGGCCCAGGGACACCTGGAAGCATGCGATGGAAGGTGAATTGGTTACCCGAGAAAAAAGAATACGGGGGAAGCTGTGACAAAACCCTCAGTCCTGATCACTCTTTGCTGTTGGTTTCAAAGCAGGATTTGGGCAAAGGGACCGTCCTGAAGGAAACTGCCAGGATCCTTCTGGAGAGTTTCCAAAATTCCAACTTCAGGAAGGAACTCAAGTGCAGAGCGGTTACATCTGAGCCTCTATGATCCTGCCGCCAAGTCAGCTTTGTTCCCAGGTCCATCTTCTCCATGCCCTCAGGTAGCAGGTGGTCAGCAGTGCATTAGAGCTGCCAGAACGACATGCTTCTTCATATCTTCTGCCCACCCCGAGGCTGAGTGTCATCCTTTTGTGAGCCCTGGCTGCCCAGGCAGGACCAATACCAAAGATCAAAGGGGTTTCCAACCTCAGGGAGGGGGTAGAGCAGGGAAGACAGAGAGAGAACAAGAGAGGAGGATAAAAAAGAGGAAGAGAATTAGGAAGATTAGGTAGTGATAGACCAAGATCTTACTTCTCACTACAGACACACCCAGAAGAGACCCAGGGTCTACTCTATGAAATACAGCACAGGGAATTGACTCCAGTTCCTCTGGAACATCAGTCAGTGCTCTTAACCACTGAACCACCCACCCCCAGACTCAGAAAGACAAACATGGTGTGTACTCACTCATAAGTGGATACTAGATACATAAAGCAAAGGGTAACCAGACTACAACCCACAGCTCCAGAGAAGCTAGGAAACAAGGAGGACCCTAAGAGGAACTTAAGGATCACCTTGGGAAGGGGAAGGGGAAACAGAGGAGATCTCCATGAGTAAACTGGGGATGAGGGGGACAATAGAGAGGAGGCGATGGGGGATGAGAACATGAGGGAACAGGATAGTCAAGCTGGGGGAGGGATGGAGTGGGAGAGCAATGAAAGAGACACCTTGAGAGAGGGAGACATTGTGGGGTAAGGGAGAAACCTGGTACTAGGGAAATTCCCAGGAATCCACAAGTATGACCCCAGGTTAGACTGCTAGCACTAGTGGTGAGGGTCTGAGAAATGGCCTACCCTGGTAATCAGATAGGTGAATACCCTAACCGTCATCATAGAGCCTTCATCCAGTAACTGATGGAAGGAGATGCAGAGATCCACAGCCAAGCAACAGGCTGAGTTCCTGGAGTCCAGTCGAAGAGAGAGAAGAGGGATTATAAGATCAAGGCGGGTCAAGATCATGATGGGGAAAGTTACAGAAACAATTGAACCAAGCTCATAAGAACTCATGAACTTTAGACAGACAGCTGTGGAACCTGCATGGAACTGGACTAGACCCAAAATATGGGAGACAGTGGTGTAGCTGGTTCTGTTTGAGGGGTCCCTGGCGGTGATGAACAGGTGCATGATCCCATTGCCTATGTTCGGACACCTTGCTAGCCTTGATGGAAGGGGAAAGGGGCTTGGTCCTGCCTCAACTGAATGTACCAGACTTAGCTGTCCCTCCCCTCATGGGGAAACCCTATAGGAGAAACTTACCCTTTTGGAGGGAAGGAGGGATGGGCCAGGGTAGGCTAGGCGGGGCGGGGAGCATGAGGAGGGTTGAGGCAGGGATCTGTGGTTGGTATGTAAAATGAATAAAAGAAATAAAAGAAACAGCACAGGAGAATGAATTGCAAAGAGTCACAAATGGGGGTAGTAACTTGATTGTTTATCTATTATCTTTGTCATCCCATGGAACAAAGTATCTGGACTGAAAAACAAATTGTTTTTGATGTTGTTGTTCTGTTCTGACTGGCAGGTGCCTGAGCACGTATTCTGAGACTCGTTGTAACAATCTAATCTTAAAAAGTTGCCTACTATTTCAAGAAGGTGGGAGCCCTCAGGAAGAGCAGGGCTCACAGCCAAGAGCACTGTCATGGGATTCTTCCAGAGCTCAAGTTGGCCAGGGTATTGAGAGGACAGAGGGGGTCCTTTGGCAAGGGCTCATCATAGTTCAGCCTTGCCAAGAAGTTTGCACTGAGTCAAAGTGCAACAGGCAGCCATTCTGACCATTTAAGGCCAGGCCAAGGATGTAATAATTCACCTTTACAGATGAACCTGGACACTGAGTCGAGCTGGGAATTTGGAGGAAAGGAGTGACCTGTTAGAAGACTATGGTGGGGATGCAGGGAACACAAGGGCAGTAGAGTTTAAGAGTTCCCCTGGCATTTGATAGTCGGTGGCCACAGAAACTGCCTAGACTGGCATGGTGTCTCGAGGTACATATGGAGAGGGAGGATATGGCGATGCCGCTCCAACACTGTTTCCCCTTCATCCTTGGATCAATGCTCACTATCCATTATCCTTTGGAGAAGACTGATGGGGGAGTCACAAGGAAGAGGAAGGCACAGTGTTGTGGACTGACCCATCACTCACAAATACTGTGCGGCACTTCTGAGGTTAGGTCAGTGACTCCCTTTAAGGCACTAGTGCATGCTGTGTCCTTTACTGTAAAATTCCTTGGGAATCCATGCATTAGCCCACAGAGTCTGCTTCAGTCTGGAACAACATACTGCAGTCTCATGGGGGAAAGACTGTCAGGTGGCAGGCTCATAGCAACTTGGCTCCCTGCTTATCTTTGTGCCCTCCACATCAGCAAAACTGCCCACACACAGCAGCCAGAGAGAGAGAGAGAAATGAGTCAGTGTGGCCCTGGACACTGCCTAATCTGACGGATATTCCTCCTTCCCCACACCAGTGTGAACAAGACTTGATGGGGAGAGCTGCTCACCCCTGGCCCCTCCTCCCTAGTTCCTTCCTTCTTCCCCCTGTTACACTAAGCTCCAGGCTCCATGGATGGCAGGCTCCATGTAGGTCCCACTAGCACCGGAGGCTTCTGCCATAGTGACCTGGTGCATCACAGCTCTGTCTGCTAGGCAGGTTTTCCATGCAAGACTGGCAGCTCGTTATCTTCAGAGAAGCCTTCCCTGGGCTCCATGGTGCTCCAATGCAGCCTCCTGGACCCTAGAACAGTGTGCCACCAATCATCTTCTTTTGCCTCTTCCTTCATCACATTTCATGTTTTCTGACAAGTCTATCGTCACATTCTCGATGGAGAACAATCTCGCTGAGTACAGGGACAGCCTGCCTAGGGGAGGACACCGTAGCCAACCTGGCTCTCCAGGAATCCTTGTGAATCATGAAATCAGGGGTATCAGTAGCCCTTCCCCCCATTTGAAAGGCCTGTCCTCCCTCCAGGGACACTGCACGGGGCTCTTTGTCTTTAGCCCTGTCACAGTGCTTAGTATTCTGAACAATTCTGGTTATAGGTGGGATGAACACTCAAGAAGTGTCGAAATGAATGTGGGACTTTATGGAGGCTGCAGAGGAAGGACTGAGGCAGAGTCTCCAGCTGTTGTCCTCGTCACTGTACCAGTCTCCTTACTGTGGTTGGGGATCTTAAGGACTGTCTCTGGGACAGATTTGCAGACACTGGTGACAGTCCTCTGCAGCCATTTCTCCAGCCATGGCACTGACACGTGTGGGTCAGTGATCTACAAAGGCAGAGTAGGAGCTTGTGGACCCCTGGCCCTGTGGTTATCCTCCAATTGCTGTTCCTTCTCATGGGTCTCTTGCTCCCATGAAGAGAAGATCCTCTGCTGTGGCCACACCACACCGTCTTATCATCCAGCCCCACCAAGCAATCATGGCTTTACCCATGCTGCCCATCTTGGATAGACACCTGACAAGGTGAGGCAAGGCTCATCTGTCCCTTCTGCCTGCCAGCATCCCACCCCAGACCACTAGGGGTGGCACCTGACTCCCAAGCCCTAGGTTCCTGCCCCTTGCCTCTGCTGGTACAAGCTCTGCTAGGTGCAGAGAGCTGGGCTTTTCCAGAGGGCAGGGATCCTATCTGTGTCCCAGCTTCTCAGGCAGAGATGGAAAGTCCTGCCTCATGGCCCACAGGGACTGTGTCCTGTTCTCAAGTTCCTGTTGTCCTATTCTGTGTGGGTTCTGCCATTAGAGAAAGCCACATAGAAAGCCTTGTATAAACAAGGCAAACTGGGGTGCTGTGACAGGTCCATATGATGGCATGTAATATTCCATGGCCACCATGATCTGATACCACAGACCTGATGGGATGCTAAGTACAAATGGCTAATTAATACTCGAAACAGTGCTCAACTTCCTCAGCCAGAGGGAAATCACATACAAAGCCTGCTGTAGCCCATCTGACCAAGTCAGAACGGCCACTGTGACATAAACAAAGGACAAGTCGTAATGAGGATACAGGGAAAGGGGAATAGAGTGTGAACCTGGGGAACCATGATGGGAATGAGTGTGGCGATTCCTCACAAAACAGCAATAGAATACTCTAGGACCCAGCTCTGCGACTCTTGGTCACAGACACAAAAGACTCTAACTCTACACACCACAGAGATATTTGTGCATCAGACTCAGAGAAACACCATTTTTTCTGCAACTGTGAATCCAAGATGCAAAACTGTGTATGAGGTGGGGGGGGGAGCGATCACACCTGTATGAAGAAATCAAGATGAAACCCGTTACTTTTTGTTTGTCACAAAAGTTAAAAACAGAACAACTCAGTGTTCCGGGAGGCAATTCTGCTACGTAGAGGGGCCTCTTGAGTTACTGTAGTGGAGTCTAGAAGTCTTGAGGAAAGGCACCATGGTTTGGGCATTTTAATTTCTGTAACCTATCCGATGCCCTTGGTTTCTGGTAAGCATGGGACCCCTGTTTCTGAAATGGCAGTGCAGACAGAGGGAAAGTTTGTTCAAATCTTTGGGAACTCGTTCCGTCTGACAGTTTTCTTTACGTTCTACCACAGATTTGGGGGGGGTCACCCACACTTGTATGCACACTGATGTTCAAATCACTGTCTGTCATTTGGGTGACATCACCCTTTCCTTGCCCATGCTGAGTTGTGAGCAAGCCCATCCATGTATGTCCTAGATACCTTCCACCCTATGGCCCTGCAGACTTTAGGTCACTGGTAGAGCACCAGTGACCATGCGGGTCCTGCCACAGCACAGATCCTGGGGCACAGAGTGATTCCTTTGCTGGATCCCTTCCCTCCTGCCTAGGCATGGGGCAGTTCGACCTCCCTTTCACAACCCACTTGGCATCCCCTCTTCAACACAGCTTCCCTTTTTCCTTCCAGAACTCTGAACATCTGGTCCTCCTTTCTGGACTCGGGACTCCAGTCCGTTTGGGTCTACACCCTGCATGTTGCCACTTTGCCTGTGCCCTCAGCAGTTAGCTCTGTGAGCTGGCATTGCCCTCCCCCCGCCAATAACATACAGCATCCCCTTTCCACACTCTCTGCCCCGGTGCCAGAAGCCCTGGCTGGTGTGTGGGGGCTCTGCATCTCACCCTCAAGAGAGATTCCAGGCCCTGTTCTCATTTGCCTTCTGGGCAGAGATGGGCACTTCTTGGTCCTAGTCAGGGACCTCAGCACCTAAAGGGCATAGGCTGAGAGGGAACAAGCACCTGGCTCTGGGCCAGGCCCTTCTCAGCTCCGGCCCCGCCCCCAGCCACCCCTCCCAGTTTGACTTTCTTTAACTTACCATTGAGGGATGCTGCCCTAGAGACAAGGTGCTCTTGATTTTCACGTGCCACGTGGCAGTGGGAGTTGAGGCTCTGCAGAACCCCAGGTTCACAGTAGTCCAGGGGCTGGGGCACAGTCATGGAGAGGCTGGGGTGGAGTAGGGTACAGTTTCCAGTCCAGGCTCTCTGCTCCCCAGGAGAAGCTGGAAGGCAGCTCATATTCCTCTGTCTTCTAGATGTCTGCATCCCGGGGACTGGCACAGGCTCCATGTAGAGTATTTGTGGCAGGGCGTTATGAATGAGCATGTATTCTTCATTCTCTCCTTTGGAAATGTTGCCGAGTGGGGTGGGGGGTGGGAAAGGGGAGCCTACTCAGAAAATGGCTCAGCAGGCTGCGTGGGGAGCTGGGAAGACTCATGCTTTCCTGGGTGCCAGTGGTGGTGGTGACGTTAATGAGGGAGTGTGTGTGTGTGTGTGTGTGTGTGTGTGTGTGTGTGTGTTGTGTGAGAGAAACAGAGATAGACAGCGCTTGCTCTCATGCCTCTGTGAGCCTGTGAGAGAGACATGACAGAGACACACAGGGAAATGCACACACACACACACACACACACACACACACACACACACACACACACACCACGAGAGAGAGAATGCTCTTGCTCCTATGTGTATGTGAGTTTGTGAGAGAGACAGAGACAGAGAGACACACAGAGAAATACATGCACCCACAAATACACACAGACACTAGAGAGAATGTTCTTGCCCCCCCCCGTGTGTGTGTGTGTGTGTGTGTGTGTGTGTGTGTGTGCCTTTTTCCCAGGGTTGGAGACACCCCCCCCCACCCCGGATGTTGGAATACTGCTTCTAGGCTCCATCAGCCAGGGCTAGCCTAGCTTCAAGGCCACCCCACCCACTTGATTCATGACAACCTTCCCTTAGGGGGCTGGGGACAGAAAACGAGCCCCCCTCCCCCCCCCCCCCCGCCCGGCGCCAGCAGAAGACACGGAACCCGAATTCCTTCGGTCCAGAGCACAGTCCTGTCCCTGGCATCCTCTTCCCAAACGCGTGGGCGCCTCAGAGGCTGCGCACTGGTACCCCCACCCCAACTTCTCCCCGCCCCGCGCCCCGCAGCCCCGCAGCCCCGCAGCAGCCACAGGGGGAACCAAAGAGACAGAAGCCTTCCCAGCTGCCCGGACCACAGACGCCAACACCCCCGCCCCCCACCACACGCCGCCCTCCCGCCCGCGCCCCGCACGCCAGCCAGCCAGGCAGCCCACGAGCGAGCGGCGGCGGCGGCGGTGGCGGCGGCAGCGGCTGCTGCGGAGACCGGGCTCTGCGCGCTACCGGCCGGCGCTCGCCAGCCCGGGTGACTCGGTCCCGCCTGCTCGGCCAGCCCGGGCTCCCTGCCCGCAGCTCCCGCGCCAGCCCCCGGCCCGGGTTCCGGCGCCCACCGGCCCTCGCCGCCTCTCCGCCCCCTCAGTTCGCGGGAAGGGAGGTCGCGGCAGCGGCCCGGCGGCAGCGGTGACCGTGGCGACCATGGCGACCGCGGCGACGGTGGCGGCGGAGGTCGCTGCAGCGGCGGCTGCGGCGGCGGAGGCTGCGGCGGCGACCGTGGCGGAGGCGGTGGCGGAGGCCTCCGTGGCGGAGGTGGAAGCAGAGGTGGAGGCTGAGGTGGAGGCCGAGGCCTCGGCGGCCGCGGCGGAGGCCAGCCTGGCGGAGGCGGCGGCCCTGGCGCGGAAGAAGGCGGAGGCGGTGGCAGCCACCGAGGCCAGCCTGGCGGAGGCCAGCCTCCGGGGGGCCAGGGGCGCCGCTGCGGAGGCTGCTGCGTCGCCTTCCTACGGGAGGGTGGACATGGATGAGGAGCTGGCGGCGGCCTTGGCTGCAGAAGAGGAAGAGGCGGCGGCAGGGGCCTCCAACAGACACCCAGACTTTCCCACGGCCTCGCTCTACGTGGGCGACCTGCACCCCGACGTGACCGAGTCCATGCTGTACGAGAAGTTCAGCCCCGCCGGGCCCATCGTGTCCATCCGCATTTGCAGGGACAAGATCACCCGGCGCTCCCTGGGCTACGCATATGTCAACTACCAGGAAGAGCTGGACGCCAAGCGGGCCCTGGAGACCCTGAACTTTGACGTTATCAATGGCAGGCCGGTGCGCATCATGTGGTCCCAGAGGAACCCGTCGCTCCGCAAGAGCGGGGTGGGCAACGTCTTCATCAAGAACTTGGGCAAGACCATCGACAACAAGGCGCTGTACAACATCTTCTCGGCCTTTGGCAACATCCTGTCCTGCAAGGTGGCCTGTGACGAGAAGGGGCCCAAGGGCTATGGGTTCGTGCACTTCCAGAAGCAGGAGTCGGCCGAGCGGGCCATAGATGCGCTGAATGGAATGTTCCTGAACTACCGCAAGATTTTCGTGGGAGGTTCAAGTCCCACAAGGAGAGAGAGGCCGAAAGGGAAGAAGCCTGGGCCAGCCAGTCCACCAGTGCTGACTTCAAGGTTTTCGATGATGACTCCGATGACGAGGCCACCTTTCGATGAAGACATCCCAGGCCCCAGCCAGTAGAGCCAAATCTTGGCTCCCACCCCGTTTACAGCCCCCCACCCCACCCCAACCCACCAGCAGTGTATTGTATTGGGAGTGCAGGTTTCTCTCTCCCTCTCCCTCCTTCTTCACCCCTTCCCCCTCCCTTCCTCCCCCTCCCCTCCCCCTTCCCTCTTTCCTTCTCTCCCTCTCCTGCCCTCTCTCCCTCCCCTCTCCTCCCCTTCCCCCTCCCCTGCCAGCGCCAGCTAGCTGCCCATCCCCTCTCTGCTCTCCGCCCCTCCCCCTCCAGCTGCTTCTGTCCTCTCCCTCTCTTTCTCCCCACCTCCAGAAAGCTCCCCTGCCCCAATAATCCCACTAATCTGTGCCATTTGAGAGGTTAAAGGCTGCCTCTTCTCCCTGTGGTCAGTCTGATTCTTAAAAGCGTTCTCTGTCTCTTTGTTTACTGCGCAGGTGATGCAATTCCGTGGTAGAAATATCTGGAAGGAGAAGGAAGTCTGTCTGATGTGGGAGAAAGAACCAAGAGTGCAATTGCTTCCCATCATCCTAATACTCAGAGAGAACCTCTTTTACTTTCTTTGGTGTGCTGTTTTTCCAGGCTCTCTGCTACCCCTTTCTCCCCCTCTCATCCCAGACCCACCTTCCCTTTTAACATATTCTTGTAGAGTGGTTCATGTGCGTGGTGTTTCTTAACCTGCTTTTTTCAGCGACTAAAACCAAACAGAAGTCAACGCGTTGAACTTCTTTCCATGCTATTCAACAGGCTTATGGAACGTCATCTTCAGTGCCTGCAGAGTGCTCCTGTGTATCCATGGACCTTAACATTTCTGTAATCATTCCCGCATTGTTGGACATTCAGGTGGTGCCTAGTTCTTTCCCTGTGTTTAAAACCAACACTGCGTGCCCTGATGAGCGAATCCTTCCTTGTCAAGCCAAATCTAGGCTAGCATCCTGGATGCTCTCTCCTTAACTGTGGACTTGCAGCATCCACATATAGACGTTTCAAAGACTTCCCCTGTGTGTTGCCAAAAGGCTTCCCTTTCATAAGCATTGTACCAGTTTGTATTTGTGCCAGCCAGCCAGTGCAGCTAGTAAAAAGAAGAAAAAAAAATAACCCAGTATGCCCATCTCCCTTGCACAGTCTCATGGTCCACTGTAACTCGTGTGTGTGTGTGTGTGTGTGTGTGTGTGCAGCGTCATGAGCTGCAAATGGTATTTCACTGTCGTTATTTCACTGGAATTGAAAGCTGTTAATCACCCCTTTTCTGCTTTCCTGCTTCCTTTCCTTTTCCCTCTTGCCAGAAAAATACATCAGCTATGTTGCAGGAAAAAAAATCTCTAAGTAGATGATTTAACCTAAGAAATTGAATGCTATCAGCAATCAGTCCTAATGACTCCCATGCCTTCTTGACTTGTACTGATCTGTATGTCCCCAGTGTTTTTCATGTGAAATATATGTGTATTTAATATATATATTTCAATACCTGCTTTTTCATGCATAAAAATATAATATAGATTATAGATATAGATGTATAGATATTCTTGAACTTCCTTTCATTGTCATTAAATATTCTTTTAAAATATATCGTGTGCTTTTGTAGTGTTCCAATGTATGAATGAGCCAAATTGATGGGCTGCAGATGTGTGCATGCTTCTACATCAACATTTACATACAGATTCAGGGATATGCATTATGTTTTCACTGCCCCTCTTTCTTTAACTAATGTGACCTTTTTTCCTTATCTACATCAGTGCTCTTAAGGCCAACCTAAAGGATCTCCCCTTTATTTAAGATATTTTTTTCTGATCAAATATTGTTCAAAGTGAAATTGAAGTGTAAAGGCAGGTCAATTTTTTTTTTTGCAAGGTAGTTATATTTTCCCCTCAGAATAACACAAGAGCCAGAAGTCTTAAACATCTGGTCAATTTTCTGGAGTGTATATGACATTCACTTTTGCATACCTGTAATTTTTCAGAATAATCAGAGATTTTGTTTTGACTTATTTAAATCATATATATTTATCAGATTAATAGAAGTACTTAAAGTATCCTCACTAAGTAAACATAAAATACCACTCAACAGTTTGATAACATAAAATTTCAAACATGTGGATTGTGTGCATAAAACAAACATACCTACAAAAGCATAAGATGAAATATATGTTTCATTTTGAGATATTTTCACTATTTGAGTTTTTTTTACTTCCAAATATTAAATATGCACATTTTAAAATTTCCTTTTTATGGATAAGATATAATTTCAGTTATACTTTTCAATGGTTCTAATATTGACCATACTTTGGAGCCCCAGTATGGTCATTATGAAGAAAGTACTTTTTTTTTTTTTTTTTTTTTTTTTTTTAGTTTTTCGAGACAGGGTTTCTCTGTGTAGCTTTGCGCCTTTCCTGGAACTCGCTCACTTGGTAGCCCAGGCTGGCCTCGAACTCACAGAGATCCGCCTGGCTCTGCCTCCCGAGTGCTGGGATTAAAGGTGTGTGCCACCACTGCTCGGCGAAGAAAGTACTTTTAAGTATTTTTAGTATTTCTAGGAGTATTTATTTGGCTTATATACATTAGTGTCTTTTGTCAAATGCTCTTCCTGTAAAATTTATGCCTATCAACAATATAAATATTTCATGTTTCTCTTCTCATATTAGTATTTTCAAGTTATGAGAAATTGATCAGACTTGTAGATTTTTCTAATTTTACAAATAGATTTCTTTTTTACAAAATGAATAAATATTAAATACACCCAAGTTCTTTAAAATAAGCATTTATTTTACTGCCTATTAGTACATTTTAAAGCAAATACTGAATCATACTGAATATATTCAATGTTAAATGTACATTCAATATATTTATATTGAATGTAAATTTCTTATAAACACATAAATCACATCTTGCCACTTAATATTTTCCCCAACCTCACTAATTCTACAGGCATATCATAATTTTTTAAGTGTTTCTTTACCTTGGCCATAAAAGTAGTTTCTAAAATTTCTCCAGAACACTTGAATGTGTGTGAATTTTTTGCAGTAGTACCCTTGCATTGTTTGCTTAAGATAAATGCCTAAAAGTTTTATTGAAAAGTAGAAGTCTTTTAAATGCCATTAACTATTCTATCCTAGCTGTATCAGTTTACATTAAACTGTTAGATGAATGTCCATTTACCTGCACAAGTCCCTCCTAGTTATTAGAAGCTTTTTACTAATAGTAATAGTCAGGGGAAGTTGCTAGATGCCATCAGCATAATGTCATCAATGTAACAAATGAATGCAGTATCTTGAAGAGAAGAGATCAAGATTAAACTAAATTCTCTTGCTCCAACCTCCCCACCCAGCCAGATCCTACCTCTCCTTCTCCAGGGTCTATCCCAATGGGTATGCCTGACTGTACCCTCCATGTACCCTCCCCGAATCTCCTGACCTAGCCCTGGCCCCACATCCAGGGCTCCTGCCTATCCTGGCCACCCCTTCCTGCACTACAACCAACCTCTAGGGTTCCTACAGAACTCACCCTGCCTGGCCCTGATCCACAGGATCGTTCCACACCAAGTTCAACTCTTTAACCCAGGCAGATCTACCCCGACCCCCAGGCTATGATCAGGATGATGCACATCCTGCACACCAGCCCAGTCTTCTTTGTTAATCTGACGTCATCCCATTTAAGCCATTTCCAGCCTCTAGGCCCAAACAACTCACACATCCTCTCTTCTGCCCCATCCTGCTCTGTCTATGTCAGACAGAATTAACAAAACCTTACCAGGAAACACAGTATGAAATATAAAACTAGTATCTCCCCTCTAAAACCTATCAGTCCTGTGGAGATGTTTCTCATTAAGAATTACCTAGATGAATTCCAGGAAACAGAATTTGGAAAAACAATCCATAGACTTCATCAAAGAATTCAGGGGCAATGGTGGCCCAGAGCTTGTAGGTGTGGACTACCAATGACTGGTTTAACTTGAGTCACAAGCCACAAGAGGGAGCCCATGTCTGACACTGCCTGGATGGCCAGGAATGGGAAGCCTGATGGCTCAGAGACCTAGGGTAAAACCAAACAAGACTAGTATTTAAAAAAAAGTTAATGACATGATTCCTAATAATATTCTACTATACTCATAGATCTCTGCCTAGTCCAATTTATCATCAGAGAGGTTTCACCCAGCAACTGATGGAAACAGATGTAGAGACCCACAGCCAAACATTAGGTGGAATTCAGGGAACCTCACAGAAGAGGGGAAGGAAGGATTGTAGGAGCCAGAGGGGCCAAGGACACCCCAAGAATACAGCCCACAGAATAAATGAATAAACTAACCAGGGCTCATAGGGGCTCACAGAGACTGAAGTGATAATTGAGGAGCCTGTATGGGTCTGAGCTAGGTCCTCTGGATATATGCTATGGTTGTGTAGCTTGGTGTTCTGTGAGACTCCTAACAGTGGGAGCAGGGGCTGTCTCTGACTCTTTTCGCCTGCTTTTGGGACCCTTTTAATCCTACTGAGTTACCTTGTCCAGCCTTGCTATGAGGGTTTGTGCCTTGTTTTATTGCATCTTGTTATGCCATATCAGGTTGATATCATTGGAAGGAGGCTTACTCTTTTGTGAAGGGAAACAGAAGAGCAGTGGACTGGGGAAGAGGGGAGGTGTGGGGGGAACTGAGAGGAGTAGAGGAAGGGGAGGCTGTGGTCACTATGTGTTGTATGAGAGAAAAAATAAATAAAAAGAGAACAGGGATCAAAGTAATCAGGGAATTTAAAGAAGACACAAAGAAACAGCTCAAACTAAGGAGAAAGAACTTAAGGAGAATAAATGCCTGAGAGATGCACAAACATAAGGCTCATGGAAATGACTAAGATAATCCAGGACTTGTGTGCTGGCTGGTTTTATGTCAGCTTGACACAAACTAAAATCATCTGAGAGGAAGGAACCTCAACTAAGAGAATGCCTCCATAAGATCACTCTGTAAGCAAGCCTGTACAGCATTTTCCTAATTAGTGATTGATAGGGGAGAGCACAGTCCACTGGGGGGTGGGGGTGTGCCATCCATGGACTGCTGGTCCTGGGCTCTATAAGAAAGCAGATTTTTTTTTATTACATTAATATATTCTGATTACAGTTTCCCCTCCCTTTTCCCCTCCCAGTTCCTTCCCACCTCCTCTCCCATCTGGATCCACCCCTGGACAAAACAAACAAAATACATATGCAAAGGACCTGTAGGATAGATGGATATATATATATATATATATAATTGAAAAATAAAAGGAAAAGCCCTGACACAACACTATGAGATAAGGAACCTCCAAAGATGTGGAGTTCATTTTCTGTTGGCCATTTCTGTTGGCCATCTACTACTGTGTGCAGCTTACCCTTAAGAATAGTTTGTTTCGGCCGGGCGGTGGTGGCGCACGCCTTTAATCCCAGCACTCGGGAGGCAGAGCAGGCGATCTCTGTGAGTTCGAGGCCAGCTGGCTACCAATGAGTTCCAGGAAAGCGCAAAGCTACACAGAGAAACCCTGTCTCGAAAAAAAAAAAAAAAAAAAAAAAAAAAAAAAAAAAGAATAGTTTGTTTCCCCAGTGACACTCCCTTGGAAGAAGCTAAATTCCAGGTGGTCATCAATTGGATTGCTTAGAGTTAAGGGTAGAGATATGTGTCCACTTCTCCTTTCTACTCTAGGGCCCCATTTGGTACAGATCCATGCAGGCCCTGTTTATGATGCTTAAATCTCTGTGAGTTCATGTATGTGCTGATCTTGCTGATTTAGAGGTCTTTGTTTCCTTGGTGTCCTTCATATCCTCTGGCCCTTACATTTTTTCTGCCTCCTCTTCTGAGGGGAGGTATTTGATGGAAAGATATCCTATATAGGAATGAGTGCCCTCACTCTCTGCATAATGTCTGGCTGTGGGTCACTGTATTCGTTCCCATCTGCTACAGGAGGAAGCTTCACTGATGATGGCTTAACAAGGTCCTGATGTATGAGTATAACAGAATGTTATTAGTAGTTATTTTATTGTTATGTTCTTTTAGTAGTACAGTAGTATTTGAATTTCTCTTAGATCCCCGAGCTGTCTAGCCTCAGAAGACCAAATCTTTGAATTATAGGCATAGGTAAGGGAGAAGAATCCCAAGTCAATGACAGAGCAGATCTTCAAATGACTATAGAAGAAAACTTTCCCAAACTAAGAAAATACATAATTATATATGCACAAGAAGTGCACAGAATACCAAATGGATAAGACCAGAAAAGAAAATCCTCATGGAATATTATAGTTAAAACACTAAGTATACACAATTAAGAATGTTCTTGAAGCCGGGCGGTGGTGGCGCACGCCTTTAATCCCAGCACTCGGAAGGCAGAGACAGGCGGATCTCTGTGAGTTCGAGGCCAGCCTGGGCTACCAAGTGAGTTCCAGGAAAGGCGCAAAGCTACACAAGAGAAACCCTGTCTCGAAAATAAAAAAAAAAAAAAGAATGTTCTTGAAAGCTGCAAGAGAAACCACATAAATCACATATAAGGGAAAAAAGCCACAAAATAACTGCTGATTTCTCCATGAGAACTTTGAAAGCCATTGCAAGTCCTAAAAGACAATGAAGGCTAATGTAGACTAACATACCCAGCAAACCTATCTACCACAGCTTAAGGAAAAAGAAGTCTTTCCAGGGTACAAACAACCGAAAACTTGTATAGCAATAAACCAAACCCAAATAAGATACAGGAAGCAATATTTCTGACTGAAGAGAAGAATAAAGATAGTCAAGAGACTATAGAAAGTAAAATGAAGCTTATAATTACTGAAATCCAAAGTACCACTGAGAACACAAACACCACCAAAAATCAGCAACATGCTAACAACAATCAACACATACTCATTAATAAATTTAAGTATTAATGGCCTCAGTTCTCCAATCAAAAGATACACATTGGTTGAATTATCAAGAAATGAAATCCATCTTTGTTGTCTACAAGAAACACAAGTTAGCTTTAAAAATAAGCACTACTTTAGAATAAAAATATGGACAAATGTACTCTGTTTACTGATCTAGAGGTGGTGGAACCTGGGAGAATGGAGTCTAAAAATGAGGTATACATACCCAACTTTATTCAGAGCATCAGACAATTTATACCCTGAGGGTTAATAAAGTCATTTGAGTAGAGTTGTTATGAGTTCAAGCTGTATATAATCACAGGGTCAAGCTGCATATGAAAAAACATGTTTTTCCATAGAGGCATATAAACAATAAAAATAACCAGTTGTAATGTAATGAAAAAAATTCAGTTGTAATGAATAATCTGAAATAAACTCATGCCTATCTGCTATATCTGGGAGGAGTATGAAAACACATTCCAAGAACAATTCCATAGTTTTGGAAAAAAAAAACTGAAGTCAAAAGATTCATATCTGTTTTCTTAGAGTTTTCTCACAAGCACTCAGACTTCCCCTCACACAACTCCATTCTTGGACCATGTTCCAACAGTACTCCAATTGAAAAGGACCAGAAATCAAGCAGGCATCAATATTCTAATATGTGACCAAACAGACTTCAAACTAAAACTAATCAGATGAGGTAAAGAGGGACACTTCATCTAGTCAAGGAAACAGTTAGCCAAGAAGACACTGATGCCCTAAATATATGTGCACCAAACTCTGGTGCAACCAATTTCATAAAGTATGTACTAATGCATTTCAAGACATAGATTAGCACTAAACCATTAATAGTAGATGATTTTTAATATCCCACTTTCTCCAATAGACAGGTCATCTGGACAAAAAAAATAGAGAAACAACAGAAATAAATGATACCATACATCAAATGGACTTAATAGACATCTATGAATCACTCAAATGCCAAAGAAAAGACATTCTCTCAGAAGCACATTGAAGTTTTTCTAAAATAGACCACATAATAGAACACACAAAAAATCTTTACAAATTCAAAAAGATTTAAATTGTTTCCTGTATCCTGTCTGACCACAATGAAACAAACAAATTTAAAACTTAACAGCAAACATATTTCTAGTAAAATACAAACTCGTGGCAATTAAACAGCTTATTATTGAATGATGACTGGGTCGAAGAAGAAATCAAGAAAGAAATAAAAAAAATCCTGAAACTAAATGAAAACACAATAAAACAAAACCTCTGTAATACATTCAAAGTAGTCCTTCGAGGGAAACTTTTATCTCTAAGTGACTACATTAAAAATTTGAAGAGCACAAATAAATTACTTGATGATTCAACTCAAAAATTTGAAAAAATAAGAACAAACCAAATCCAAACCCAGTTGACAGCAAGAAATAATAAAAATCAGAACAGAAATCAATGAAACAGAAACAAAAATGTACAAAGAATGAAGGAATTTTAGAGCTGGTTCTTTGAGAAGATAAACAAGACTGGCAGACCCTTAGCCGAACTAACCAAAAAAAGAAATGGAGGACCTAAATTAGCAGAATCAGAAACGAACATGGAAACATTACAACAGACACCAAGGACATTCAGAACATTATAAGGCAATACTTTAAGAAGGTGTATTCCATTAAGTTGAAAAACCTAAACCACTCTTTAGCATGTGCCTAAAAGACTTGGCCTACTCCACAGATGCTTGCTCAGCCATGTTCATTGCTGCTCTATTCATAATAGCTAGGGAATGGATACAGCCTAAATGTCTTTCAACTGATGAATGGATAATGAAAACATAGTGCATGTACACCATGGAATACTACTCAGCTGTAAAGATAAATGAAATCATGAACTTTCCGAGTAAATGGATGGAATTAAAAAAGGTAGCTCATACCCAGAGAGACAAATGTAGCATGTTCTCTCTCATCTGGGGCTCCTAGCTCCAAATCTTCAAGTGTGAGTCCAGGAACCAGGAAAATAAAAAGGGATCATTGCTGGGGTGGGGCAGAGATGCTGCAAGCCGCAAATATATACAAAGTAGGATCTCAGCTGATTATGACAAAGCTAATACCTGGAAGAAGTCAAGGGCCTTCCAGAGGTCAAGCTGAGGCTCAAGGAGCCTTGGTGATATTTGGCTTTTGATTATCAGTTGTTTTATTATCTAAGCCTGTAAACTGACTGGAGCTGACTGAAATGCCTTTTGTCTTAAGCCTGTGTCCTGTGACTTCTATCAAAAGCTGATTCTCTTTAGACTCATTCTGACTCATGATACAAGAAGAATTCTTAATAGGGAAGGGAGATATTTAACTACTCACCACAAAGAGGCCTGGGGTTCCTCCCGGTCTGCAGCATCTTTGGTGAGGTCCATCAGTAACCAAAACTTCAGGGGTCACCTTTACAACTCCCTGGAGAGACTGCCTCGTCTCTGGACAGCCTCTGCCAAGCAACACCACTGCTTTTTGAGTGTGCTTGGTAGATTACTCTTCCTGAGACTGGGTACCCAAGGGCGCTGGGTCTTGTATAATATTAGAGGGACCAACCTTAATATTATACATCCCAGGGGCCCAGAAGAGAGAACTACTAACGGTGAGGACTATTTTGGGGAAATAGAATCTCAGCACACGGAGCTCTATAGTCCATTCGCTTTAATTTTCTGGGATAACATCCTATTTACACAGCTTCAGTTCTGTTCTCGTCCCTAGCTCCTTTCTTGCCTGAAGTTCTATCTTAATTCTCTCATCTTAATTCTGCCTCATTTAGGTCCTTTTTATCTTGTTCTTGCCCAGCTAGTACCCCATCTGACTCTTCCTCATCTTCCATCTCATCCACATGTGTTCTCTGGTCAAAATCCTCCTTATCCCCCTCCATTCTCCATTTCTCTCTGTCCTTCCCAAGTCTCTCAGGAGTCCAGTTATAAACCCAAGCAATAGCAATCCCCTGGTCGAGCACAGTCACCAAGCTTGAATTCTACAGGGTCATAAAGGCAGGTAAGAATTTTCCTCAGGCAGTGACCACCAGGCTTCCAGGGTCAAACGGAGGGGTGATAAAAATCACATAGGGGACAATAACCGTTAATTATCATTTGCAACCCCAAAGTGACCAATGGGGAAATGAATTAACTAAAGGCTAAATTGGGGTAGTATCTAAGAAGAGGGATCTTATGTGCTCCACTATAGTCTTAAATGTGACTGGTAGAAAATGTTGAGAATCTATAAGTTGCTAGGTCATTCGGAGAAAATAAAACTGCCTTCTTTTTTCCTGTGGCTCCTAGCTGTTCAAGCTATCTGGTGTTTTTCTGCAGAGTAGGGGAAAGTGTGCTCGGTCTCTAGGCAACCTGTGTGCAGCTAGATTCCTCTGGTGATAGTTAAAGGGAGATCTGGAACTAGAGGTAAGGTTTGGGAAAGGAGGAAGTTAAGCTTAATTGGCACATGTGCCAGGCCTTCTCAAACAGGTAGTCTGGACGCTTAAGTCTGTTCTTAGAGAGTACAGAGGTATCTCTGATAAGGTACTTTCCTTCCTCTGGGGATGGACCTAGCCAGATGCTGCCAATGATGATAATTACAGGGAGGCTTGAACTGGGGTTCTGGCTGTGCATAGCTGTCAGCCCACACGGTTATCTAAATATTCCTTTAGTAGAGGGGAAATGGTGCCCAATCAATGATGGAAAAGCTACAAAAGCACACGAGAAACTCATAGCAGGAAATGACTGATAATCAAAAGCCAAATATCACCAAGACTCCTTGAACCTTAGCTTGACATCTGGAAGGCCCTTGGCTTCTTCCAGGTATTAGCTTTGTCATAGTCAGCTGAGATCCTACTTTGTATATATCTGCGGCTTGTGGCACAGGGAGAGTGGAATATCAGGGTACAAGGGATCTTATGGGAAAAATGGGCTCTCTAATTATGAGGGTGGAATGAGATAAATACAGAAGAAGGAGGGAAGAGAATAAAATAACAATAAAAATGTCTGAAAAGGTCATAAAGAATCATATTTAATTACCTGCATAAAATACCTATAATGCACATAAGTCAGTGTATTAATATACTTGTATAGTTTAAATGAAGTTTGCCCATCTGGGCTGTTAGTGCTCAGTCCAAAAGCCAAATATCATCTAACAAAATACCCAACAGCAGACATGACCAGCTCTCTTTTGAGTTGTTGGTCAATGTTGTCTAGATACTCCCCAAACACCATAGGCTATTATTTCTATTGGCTTTGATTTACCCCCAGAAGTAGAAGATAAGTTCCAATCACTGAAGACATCATGTACTTCAAATGCAGGGTTCAAAAGTCCCTGAGCTAGAACTTACCAAAAGGCTAGCAGCTTCATGGTACCAGAAGGCACCATGCAAGCTTCCAAAGGAGGGAGGCAACCAACAGTCCTACCCAGCTATGATAAATGTAAGAGTGCTGTAGTGGCACATACACTTTGGTGGTAGAGTGGCACATACACTTTGGTGGTAGAGTGGCACATACACTTTGGTGGTAGAGCTCTCTAATTGGACTTAAGACCTGCTCAACAAGAGGGAATCATGCCTGATACTGGAAAGTTAGTCAACTACTTGGGGCCAGTAGTCACAGATCTTGAAGAAGAACCTACAACCACCACTTTACTAAACCAGCATAATCCTTACCTGCATTTTAAATATTTATCCTAATACTCACATATATACCATGGATAAGTCATCACTGCTCATCAAGGAAATTTCTCTTTGCAATAGAAGGAGATCATTACAGAAAACCACAACTAAGCAAACTTCAGAGTTGTCCCAACAGATACAATTACAATATAATTCCCATACCTAAGCTCAGAGGTCATTGCGGAAGAGGAGGGGAGAAAGGGTATAAAAGCCAGAGGAATGGGAAATTTGCTGTCAAATTGTGTCTCCTAGGAATGTCAGAAGCTACACCTATAAAATCTCATCAGCCTGACTGCCAAAGCATGAACTAAACAGGAAAGCAACAAATAGACATGTTAAAGTGGATCGGGGAGAGCCAAGGGCGCCTCAATCCTGAACAACTAAGGAATGCTGAGAATAGGCAAAATAATCTTCCCTAGAGAAGAGCACACCAATTGGTTATCCAATACTGAATGGTTATCCCTGAAAACATACTTACAAGTAACATTACACAGACGGAGCCAATTGTATGTATGTATTTAGGCATATTTGTGTAACAACTAATGAAAAAAAGAGGCCATGAGTTTGAAAAGAGAAAGGAAGGGTAAGTAGGAAAGGAAAGAGGGAAATGATGTAATCATATAACCTCAAAGGATGAAAGAATTTTTAAAAACCTAAGTTTGCTTGTACATCTTCAAAGCTGATATAATCTGAGGTAGGCCAGTGGTTACTGTTGGCTTTGTAAGCTGAAAACAAACTGCCTCTGGTGGGCCTGACATCAAAGAGCAAAGGACATTTGCTGTATCAGTGGGTGTGTACTGAGTACAGAGGATGTTCATTTGCTCAATCAATGAAACCATGTCCTATACAGAAGCTACAGTAGTAGTCACCACTTGGTTAAGCTTGTGATAACCCAGTTATATTACTGTTGCTAAGGCAACTTCTGATTGGTTTAATAAAGAGCTGGGTGGCCAATAGCTACACAGGAAGAGGTTAGGCAGGACTTCCAGGCAGAGAGAGGAGGATGAATCTAGGCACTAGAGGACATATGGAGGAAACAGGAGGTGCAGAATGGAAGAGAGGTAAAAATCCATGAGACAAAATATAGATTAATATAAATGGGTTAATGTAAGTTATAAGAGCTAGTGGGATAAGCCTAAGGTACAGGCGGAGCTTCCATAATTAATAATACATCTCCATGTAACCTTTTTGTGAGCTGGTGATCCAAAGAAAAACCCATCTACATATTGTGTCCAATGTGGGGGCTCAAATATCCAAACATAGGGCCTGAGAAAGCTAAAAAAAAAGTTCTGGACAAGGAGCCAGATGTATCTTCCTAGTCCTGCTATCTCTCAGATGGGCTGGTGCTGGGCAGCATGCAGAGGTGTGGCTACTGGCTGGCTGTAGCCTGTAGGCTGGAGCCAGCTGCCAGTGCCAGCAACCAGCACCAGGCATATGCTAAGCTGAGCCATGTGGAGGCTGACATGGCAGTTTAAGATTTGTCCCATGCACCACCTGCTGCCCACCAACACTACTTAAAGCCGGTCTAGCAACCTCAGACTACATCCCCTCCCCTAGACTTCATAATAAGACCCACAGTCCCCCAGCAGCTGTATTGGAGACCAGAGCAGTTCTAGGGACCCCACTGTCCACTGCCCACTAAAACCCTTTAAGTCTTTTCAACAACCCCAGACCGCACCCCCAGCCCTGGGCCCCATATCCCAGCCTACTACTTTGGAAGAGGTCTTTGGCTTTATCAGAGGCCAGGCGAGATCAAGGAACCCCAGATGAGACACTGTCTACTGCCAGCTACTCCCTCAAAGCCTGCCTAACAATACCAGAACTCACCCCCTCCTCTGGGCTCCATATTAGGGCGCACAGCTCTGGCAGCCTTGTGGGAGGCCAGACTGATCCTAGGAACCCCACAGGCCAGTCCTGATTTAGGAACCCCAGGTCTACAACTTCAGAAGAATTCAGCCTTGCTGGAGCATAGGATGGATCTAGGGACACCAGAGGCCAGACCAGATCTAGGGACCACAGGCTGCATCCCCTTGCCTTGTCTCCATATCCTAGTCTACAAATTTGGAAGAGGACGCCATCATTTGCAAAGGCCAGGCCAGATCTAGGGACCCCTAGCCCTAAAAAACCCTAGCCCTACTGAACCCAAAGACACACTAGTCACCCAAACCCTTGGCTATTTAGGCCAGAAGGCCAGAGAGGACAAAGAAACAAAGGCATAAAATACCCATCCAACAATGACAAATGCAGGAATCAACACCTAGACTTAAAGTCATCTCAAATCCTGATGCCTAAACACCAGAGTAAGAAAGCAATAACAGGAGTGAAAATATGGCACCACCAGAGCCCAGCTATCCTACGCCAACAAGACCTGAACAATCCAACACAAGAAAATGACCTTAAAAATGACTTTATGAACATAATAGAGGTCCTTAAAGAGTATGTGAACAAATCTGTTGAAGAAAATAAGGGAAAGACAAACAAAAAATTAGAAGAAATCATTAAATTCTCAAAAGAAAACCAAGAAAAAGCAAACAGATAAAGTAAACTGTTCAAGACCTGAAAATGGAAAGAGAAACAATAAAGAAAACACAAATGGAGGGAATCCTGGAAATGGAAAATCTGGTAAGCAAACAGGAACTACAGATGCAAGCATCATCAACAGAATACAGGATATGGAAGACAGAATCTTAGGCACTGAAGACACAATAGAGGCATTAGCGCCTGCCTCCAGGATCCTTCCCTGAGTTCCTGTCCTGACTTCCTTCAGTGATGAACAGCAATGCTGAAGTATAAGCCAAATAAGCCCTTTCCTCCCCAACTTGCTTTTTGGTCATGGAGTTTCATCACAGCGATAGAAAACCTAACTAAGACAAATTTGTACCCATGTAGTGGGGTATTGCTGCGACAGACCTGACCATGTTTTGGGGAGGATTGTGGAAGGACTTTGGAATTTTGAACTAGAAAAGCCATTGAGGGTTGAGACCTCAGTGGAATGTTCTATGGGAACTTGGATGATAAGAATATTAAGAGTAGTGCAGAAGATGGAGGCTTGGCTTGCCAGGCTTCCAAGGGAAGTTTAAAGATTCTATCACAGTCATTTGTTATTTTAAATTAAGATTCTGTGGTTCTGCGTAACTGGGGCTGAAGAATCTGCTGTGATTAACAAGATACCAAAACTACAAGTGAAACCTTTACATTACTGGGACAATTGATGCTGGTTAGCTGGAGCTAAGAAATTAGCAGTAGTTAAGAAGAGAGCAGAACCAC
Organism: Peromyscus leucopus; assembly: GCF_004664715.2. Taxonomy (NCBI): domain Eukaryota; kingdom Metazoa; phylum Chordata; class Mammalia; order Rodentia; family Cricetidae; genus Peromyscus; species Peromyscus leucopus. Next base: position 62,542,585 of record NC_051083.1, on the reverse strand, counting down.
TGTGGTGAAATCTGGGAAGTGTTTCCTGAGAGCACAGAGAAGCTGTGTTCCAGAGGTGGCCAATGTTGTACCTTGTGCTGGCAGCCGGACTTGATGTGGTGGTGCTGGTTTTGAAGGTATGAAGGAGTCATGGAGAGCAGCTGAGGGTTGGCACTTTGAGAGGCCAGGAAAGTCCACTGGTGAAGGTGCAGCCTCACTGGCAGTTGAAAGATCAGAACTGAAGGGGTCATGAAAAGAAGTTGAGGTTTAGCACCATGAAGAGAGCCTATGAGAAGCTATTGATGAAAGTGCAGTCCAGCTGCAGCAGAAGACCCTAGTGCTTTGGTGTTGGGGAATATTATTTTAAGGTGTGTTGCATTCTTTTTATGTTGCATTTGTTTAACTCTGTGAAACTGTGTTACTGTGCCTGTCTAGAACACCTGATGGTATAATAAAGAGCTGAGTGGCCAATAGTGTGGGATGACTCATCCCTAACGGGCTTGAGGGCCAGAAGGCCCAAACAAGTAAAAAAGATACTTTCTGAGAGCCAACCTGGATCTGCCTAAGGGCCTTAGCAGCAGCAGCTGAGACATGATCTAGAGATGGCCTGGACCAATGAGAGACAGCCAGGTCACACCAGCAGATGCATATTCATCAGACCTCCCCCCAGGGTCAGGTGGAGGGTATATAAGGCTTGCCTCTTCCTGAATAAACTGAGCTTGTTGTTTCGACATTCTTCTGGAGTCTGTGTGGTTTGACTCTGTGCCTACTTGGCCCCCGCCCCCAAAGGGAACAACAGCAAGGACCCTGCTACATCTGGTGCCGAAACCCGGGACATTTGGTACTGGAACAGGGTCTGTTTGTCTCCCTTTACTCATGTGCATCGCTGGTTGAGCCCCCTTGAGCGGTACATTTCTGTGAGTAAGCCCCGCTACGTTGTGTAAATTCGGTCCCTTCAGCAGGTAAATGCTGGACCCCCACTTTCTTCTTTCTGTTTGTCTTGTTTGTGAGTCTGCCTGTACAGTAGGGTGGCACATACTTTTGTTCAGGCTCGCCTAGGATTTCCATATTAGGGCTGGACCCTTAGGAAACAACAGCCACCATCTGACTATTTTTAGGTTTTTTTTTTGTGTGTGTGTGTGTATGTATGTATATATGTGTTTGTGAATGCATGTGTGTGCTTATGGGTTGTGATGCCTAGAGAGATGATTCAGTAGTTAATAGTGCTTGCTCCAGAGATCTCACCAGAGAACATGTGGGAACCTGATCTTTGGATGAGAGTTCTGTTCCTGGCCAGAAAAAAGGAAGTGGCCTCAGGAGTAACCCTCCAATTGTTTGTTATGCCCATTTTGTTGACTATAATTGCTGGCCTAAAGTCATCTTCTACTGAGGCCCACAATAAGCACTGCCAGAAACAATGTAACACTAACTTACGTATTGCCTTCATTCCATCCATGACTGTTATTTACTCTGCCTCTGCTGGCAAGGAGAGGCAAGGGAATAGGCATAAAGTGAAGGAAAGGGATGGAAAGAGAGAGGAAATGATTGCAGCAGCATCTAAGCCTATACTGGCAGCCCCTCTCTCTGTTTCCCCCATACCTCGAGTAGCTACCCCCTTACTGCAGTATCCACAGAGTGATTTGCCTGGATGTCTGCCTGCTGAGACAGTTGCTCCCCATACCTCCCAGCTTGTTATACCTATAGTGCCACACATACCCACCCTGGCATTTCCAGTTAATGTGGGCCCCAATGCGGCTAACCAGCCATGGATACCTACCCCTCTTGCAGACCTGTCTTTGGTCCATAAGGCTGCTAATGAATCAGGTCCTGGCTCACCATATTTTGAGCAAGTCCTAAGACAATGGGCAATGCATTTACAGACTTATTATGACTGGCACAATTTGATGAAGGCTGTGTTGGAGCCTATGGTCTTCCTTAATTGGCAAGCTGCCTATCATGACCAGGCCAAAGCTCAGGCTCATTTTAATATACAGCACATCACTATTTCTCTTGAGATGCTCATGGGCCAAGAACCATATGTTAATCCTGTCATACAAGTCCAAATTGGACAACACACTTACTTACCTACCTTGGGAGACACCATTGCCCTTGGTGCATTGAAGGGATCCCATTACCCTTCAGTGACAACACTCTGCCCCCTATTAACCCGGGGGGGGGCGAGGATATGCTTGCATTTTCCCTGAGAATACCATCACACCGATATGGGTACCCTCCAGAGATGTGCGTCCGGCAACAGACCAAGAGACTCTGGACAAAGAAGAAGCTTCAGAAGGGTAATGTATGATTTACCCTGCTACTGTGGTATTAGTAAAGGTTGTGTCATCACTGGCATGTGAGCCTAGATATTAAGCAATTGCCTCACCCCCTACAAGGTCACTAATGTATCACCAGAAGGACTTCAATTGGCATGATAAAAATGACTGGGGTCCCATCCATGTCCTTGAGATTGAAATTTTTAACTAATCCTTCTCTTGTTCAAATATCTTCTGCAACAGGTTCACCAACAGAAGGCAGCCACAAAGGCGACCCTAAAGGTTTTATTGGCTCTCAGACACCCAGATCAAAGTCCTCCTAGAGAGATAATGCATACATGGCTCACTGAGATACACAAGGCTACTGCCTCAAGCCCACCACCCAGACAGCTCTCCAGGATTGACGCTCTTCCAGGGCTGGTAGTCAATGACAGATACGAGCTTGTTTGGCAAGCCAATCTAAGACAGGCACAGTCCATTATGCTGAGCTCTCCTGAGGTGGGGTCAACAAGGTTAGGGCAATGCACCCTAGCTCCTACTGAGCATGTCCTATAAAATAATAAAAAGGGGTGGATATGTGGGATGACTCATCCCTAACAGGCTTGAGGGCCAGATGGGTCAAACAAGTAAAAAAGATACTTTCTGAGAGCCAGCCCGGGTCTGCCTTATGGTCTTAGCAACAGCAGCTGAAACATGATCTGGAGATGGTCTGGACCAATAAGAGGTAGCCATGTCACACCAGCAGATGCAAATTCATCAGACCTCCCCTCAGGGTAGGGAGGAGGGTATATAAGGCTTGCCTCTTCCTGAATAAACTGAGCTTGTTGTTTTGACATTCTTCTGGAGTCTGTGTGGTTTGACTCTGTGCCTACTTGGCCCCCGCCCCCAAAGGGAACAACAGCAAGGATCCTGCTACACAATAGCAAGGCAGGACAAAAGATAGACAGGGCTGTCAGGTAGAGAGAATATATAGAAGGAGAAATCTGGGAAGAGAAAGAAGGAGCCAGAGAAGGAGGATATCAGGACCCAGCCATCCAGCTACAAAGCAAGCCATAGAGTAAGAGTAAGATGTACAGGAGTAAGAGAACGAGAAGAGCCCAGAGGCAAAAGATAGATGGCATAATTTAAAGTTAAGGAAAGCAGGCAAGAAACAAGCCAAGATGAGGCCAGGCATTTATAATTAAGAACAAGCCTCCATGTGTAATTTATTTGGGAGCTGGGTAGATGGTCCCCCAAAAAGAGCAAAAACAACCAACTACATTTTGGAGATGCCAGTATCATGTGATGACCATCAAGAACAGCAGTAGCAATCAACGTTATGATTCAAATGGACCTAACACATCTACAGAATATTTCACCCAAACACAAAAAACATACCTTCTTTCAGCACTGTATGGAACTTTCTCCAAAATTGACCATATACTCATTCACAAAACACCTCTCTACAGATACAAAATAATTGAAATAACCCCCTGTATCTTATCTTATCAGACCACCATGGGTTAAAGCTGGATTTCAACAACAAAAACAACAGAAAGCCTACAAACTCATGGAAACTGAACAACTCACTACTGAGTTACCACTGGGTCAAGAAAGAAATAAAGAAATTAAAGACTTCCTAAAATTCAATGAAAATGAATGCACAACATACTCAAACTTATGGGACACAATGAAAATGGTGCTAAGAGGAAAGTTCATAGCACTGAGTGCCTTCATGAAGAATTTCATGGAGATGCCAGTATCATGGGATGACCACCAAGAATAGCAGTAGCAAGGGAGTGGAGTCAGCTGGAGACTAGAAGACAAGCTGTGTGCACTGCAGAAGGCACTAAGTGCCTTCATGAAGAATTTGGGGAGATCCCAAACTGGTGACTTAACAGCACACCTGAAAGCTCTGGAATAAAAAGAAGCAGGTACACATAAGAGGAGTAGACATCAGGAAATTATCAAACTGAGGGCTGAAATGAATAAAATAGAAACAAAGAATAAAACAAAGAATCAGTGAGACAAAGAGTTAGTTCTTCAAGAAAATCAACAAAATAGATAAACCCTTGTCCAAACTAGCTAAAAGGCAGAGAAAGAATATCCAAATTATCAAAATCAGAAACAAAAGGGGGACACAACAACAGACACTGAGGAAATCCAGAGAACCATTAGGTCATACTTCAAGACCTGTACTACACAAATTTGGAATATCTAAAAGAAATGGACAAATTTCTTGATAGACACCACTTACCTAAGTTAAATCAAGATCAGATAAACAATTTAAATAAACTAATAACCCCTAATGAAAAAGAAGCAGTCCTTACATGTCTCTGAACCAAAAAAAAAAAAAAAAAAACAAAAACAAAACAAAAAAAACAACAAAAAAAAACCCACCCCAGGGCCAGACTGTTTTAGTGCAGAATTCTACCAGACTTTCAAAGAAGAGCTAATATTAGTACTCTTCAAATTATTCCACAAAATAAAAAAGAAGGAACATTGCCAAATTCTTTCTACGTGGCCATAGTCACCCTGATACTCCAACCATACAAAGACCCAGTAAAGAAAGAGAATTAGAGACCAACTTCACTTATGAACATAGATGCTAAAATACTGGCAAACTGAATGCAAGAACACATCAAAAAGATCATACACCATGACCAAATAGGCTTCATCACAGAGATGCAGGGGTGGTTTAACATATGAAAATCTATCAATGTAATACACCATATAAACAAACTGAAAGAAAAAAACCACATGGTCTTCTCATTAGATGCTGAAAAAGCCTTTGACAAAATCCAACATCCCTTCATGATACAGGTTCTAGAGAGAACAGGGATATGAGAAACATACCTAAACATAATAACGGCAATTAACAGCAAGCCGACAGCCAACATCAAACTAAATGGAGGGAAACAAAGCGATCCCACTAAAATCAGGAACAAGACAAGGCTGTCCACTCTCTCCATATCTATTCAACATAGTACTTGAAGTTCTAGCTAGAGCAATAAGACAACTAAAAGAGATCAAAGGGACACAAACTGGAAAGGAAGAAGTCAAACTTTCGCTATTTGCAGATAATATGATAATATACATAAGTGAACCAGGGAACTCCTGTGGCTGATAAACACCTTTAGTCAAGTGGCTGGATACATGATTAACTCAAAAAAATCAGTAGCCCTCCTATATAAAAATAATATATAGGGCTGAGAGAAATTAGAGAATCACCACCCTTTACAATAGCCTCAAATAAAATAAAATATCATGGTGTAACTCTAACCAAGCAAGTGAAAGTTCTGTATGACTATGGCAGGTTCCTGTGCTATTGTTCCCTTTGGAGGAGGGGGCCAAATAGGCACAGAGTCAAACCACACAGACTCCAGTAGAATGTCGAAACAACAGGCTCAGTTTATTCAGGAAGAGACAAGCCTTATATACCCTCCACCCATCCCTGGGGGGAGGTCTGATGAATATGCATCAGCTGGTGTGACATGGCTGTCTCTCATTGGTCCAGGTCATCTCAGATCATGTCTCAGCTGCTGTTGCTAAGGCCATTAGGCAGACACAGGTTGGCTCTCAGAAAGTATCTTTTTTACTTGTTTGACCCATCTGGCCCTCAAGCCTGTTAGGGATGAGTCATTCCACATATGACAAGAACTTTAAGTCTTCAAAGAAAGAAATTGAAGAAGATATCAAAAGATGGAAAGATCTCCCATGCTCATGGATCATCAGGTTAACAGTAAAAATGGCCATCTTACCAAAAACAATCTACAGATTCAATGCAATCCCCATCAAAATCCCAACACAATTCTTTATGGATCTTGAAAGGATAATACTCAACTTCATATAGAAAAATAAAAAGTCTAGGATAGCTAAAACAATCCTGTGCAATAAATGAACTTCTGGAGGCATCACCATCCCTGATTTGAAGCTCTATTACAGAGCTATAGTAATAAAAACTGCATGGTATTAGCATGAAAACAGACAAGTTGATCAATGGAATTAAATTGAAGACCCAGACCTATGAACACCTATGGACACCTGATTTTTGACAAAGAAGCCAAAATTATACAATGGAAAAAGAAAACATCTTCAACTAATAGTGCTGGTCTAAATGGATGTTGGCGTGTAGAAGAATGCAAATTGATCTATATTCATCACCCTGCACAAAACTCAAGTCCAAGTGGATCAAAGACCTCAACATAAATCCAGATATACTAAACCTAATAGAAGAGAAAGTAGAAAATAATCTCGAATGCATTGGCACAGGAGACAACTTCCTGAACAGAACACCAATAGCACGGGCACTAAGATTGACAATTAATAAATGGGACCTCATGAAACTGAAAGCTTCTATTAGGCAAAGGACACCATCAATGGGATAAAATGACAGCCTACAGAATGGGAAAAGATCTTCACCAATCCGACATCTGATAGAGGTCTGATTTCCAAAATATACAAAGAACTTAAGAAACTAGACATCAACAAACCAAATAATCCAATTAAAAATGGGGTACAGATTTAAACAGAGAATTCTCAACAGAAGAATCTCAAATGGCCAGAAAACACTTAAATGTTCAACACCCTTAGCCATCAGGTAAATGCAAATCAAAATGACTCTGAGATTCCATCTTAACACCTGTCAGAATGGCTAAGATCAAAAACACAAGTGATAGCTCATGCTGGAGAGGGTATGAAGTAAAGGGAGCACTCCTCCATTGCTAATGGGAGTGTAAACTTGAACAGCCACTTTGGAAGTCAGTGTGGTGATTCCTCAGAAACCTGGGAATCAACCTACCATAAGATCCAGCTATACCTCTCTTGGGCATATTCCCAAAGGATGCTCAATTATGCCACATGAACACTTGCTCAACTATGTTCATAGCAGCTTTATTTGTCCAGAACCTGGAAAAAACTTAGATGTTTCTTTACTAAGGAATGGATAAAGAAAATGTGGTACATTTCCACAATGAAGTATTACTCAGGTGTTTAAAACAAGGACATCAGGGAATTTGAAGGCAAATGGATGGAACTAGGAAAAAAAATCATCCTTAGTGAGGTAACCCAGGCTGATAAAGACAAGCACAGTATGTACTCACTTATAAGTGGATCTAGTTGTAAAATAAAGGATACCTATGCTACAATCCACAGACCCAGAGAGACCAGGTAACAATGAGAATTCATGAGGGGACACCCAGATCTCCCTGGGAAGGGGAAATAGAAGAGATTTCATGAGTGGACTGAGAGCAGGTGGGGATGGAAACATGAGCAATTATGTTGGGAGGCACAAAGGGTATGAATGCTGAGGGGTAACTGCTTGGAGTACATTTCGGGGTTTGGCGAAGCCTGGCACAGGGGAATTTCTCAGGAGTCTATGGGGAATACCCAGCTTAGATAGATGTGTCTTTGCCAAGGTGCCTTCTGACTGGTTTCATGAAGAGCTGAGTGGTTAATTAGGCGAGACTTCTGGGCAGAGAGAGGAGAAGGAATCTAAGTGTGTGGGAAATGCCAAAGGACACAGAGAGGAAACAGGGCCTGCAAGATGGAAGAGAGGTAAAAAGCCACAATGCAAAATGTAGAGTAATATAAATGAGTTAATTTAAGTTATAAGAGCTAGTGGGATAAGCCTAAGTTATAGGCTGAGCTTCATAATAAGTCTGTGTCATTTTTTATGAGCTGGTGGCCCAAAGGAAAAAAAAAATCTATCTACAGTACATTTGTTTTTTACAGAGCCAAATAGAGGAGTTGAATGGAGATGTAGTAGGAATTGCCACCCTTGCATCATTGGATAGTTCTATATCCATGGTCATACAGATATCCCTGGTTAAATTCAGCTGTTCATAAAACAAAAAGTCATGAACATTGAAAAGGGACTTGTATAGAGAAGCATGTGATAATGGAGGGAGTTAAGAGAGGAAAGAGGATGAGCATCATCAATGCATTATATACACATATGAAATTGTTAAAGGACAAATTTAGTGAAATTTTCAAAAAGAGTAATGAGAGTGGACACTTTCCCTGTTCCTGACCTCGAAGGAAATTCTTTCAGGTTTCCCCATTCAGTATATTGTTGTCTACTGATTTGTCACAGACAGCCATTATTGCATTAGGTATAGTCCTTCTATTTCCAGTTTCTTTAGGGGTTCCTTCATAAAAGGACATGGCTTTTGTTACATATTTGTTATGCATCTATTGTGATAAGAATTCAATTTGGATCCTTAATTCTTATTTATATTATGGTGTTGAACTGGAATGAAACCAACTTGATCATTGTGTGTGGTCTTTATAATGTTTTGTTGGCTTCAAGTTGAAATCATTTTATCGAGGCTTCAAGTTGAAATCATTTTATCGAGAGGATTTTGAATCCTGGTTTATCAAAGAAACTGTTCTATAATTTTCATCTTCTCATGTACCTGTTTTTCATTTCATGATAATGCTGATTTGCAGAGCAACTTTCAAATCATTCCTTTACTTTATAGTTCATGGAATAATTTGATAAAAAAAAGTGGTGATTATTATTTAAAGATATACTTGAATTGGGGGCTGGACACTTGGCTCAACAGTTAATCACACTTGCTGATATTGGAGAGTGCCAGTTTCGGTTCCTAGTACCCACATAGTTACACACAACCATCTGTAACTCTAGGTCCAGGAGATCCAATGTTCCCTTCTGTTTTTTGAGGGCACTAGGCATACTTTTGCTGCACTTACATGCTTGCACATAAGAAAACACTCATATACACAAAATAAAAGTTGTTGAATTCCATGGTTATTGAATCCAGTCCTAGGCTGATAGTCACTGCTTGGAGGGAAAAAACCTCAAGCCCAGGGCCAGCAAGAGGGAAAATTATTTCAGGGAAAGAGATTAGCAACTTGTCAGGCCCCCTAGCATGCCAGACTGTAGCTGAGACAATGATGGGTCAATGATGTGTAGAACCACACCTGGACCAGGACCGCTTATCTATGCATAACTCTGGCTCTGAACTTTAGCCTAAACTGTCAGGACCCCCAAAATAGAATTTGAATGGTCAGTGGGATTTATTTATTTATTCCTAATGTGTTCATATAGAATAAAACTCCCCTTTCTGATTTCTACTGTTGATTTGGCTCTTTTCATGGAATTATTGAGGATGAGTGGCCAAGAATGGCTTGTTAAGGATGTTAGGGCACAGGTGCTAGCCCTAACTCCAGTAATACCCTTTCAGTTTTATACCTTCTGTCTCCCTTTTCAAATATGATGAAAAACATTTATGCTTTCATTTATGATAATAGTTCTACTTATTTTCTTGTAAATGACAAAATTTCGTTGTTTGGTCTTGAATAAAGCTACATTGTTTACATCAACCACATTTTGTTTATTCATGTATCTATTCATGGGCACCAGAGAGATTCCATATTTCAACTTATGTGAATACAAATAAAGATGGTAGTGCAGGTATATCCACAGTAAGCACGCAAATTTTTCCTATATGTTTATTCTCATGGATTTAATATGTGTATCCGTCCTGGTTATATTGTTTTTTGTCAACTTTACACAATCCAGGGTCATCTTGGAAGAGAGAACTTCAATTGATAAGATGTCTCCATCAAATAAGTAAGTCTGTGAAGCATTTTTCCTGATTAATTACTAATGTGGAGGGCTCAGCCCACTGTGGGTGGTACAACCAACAGGTGGTCCTCAGTTGTATAAAACAGAAGGCTGAGCAAGCCATGAGAAGCAATCCAGTAAGCAGCACTCCTCCATGGCCTCCGCTTCAGTTTCTATCTCCAGGTTCCTGCTCTAAATTCCTACTCTGACTTCCCTTCATGATGGACTATAAGCTGTAAGATGAAATAAACACTTTCCTCTCCAAATTGCTTTTGGTCATGATGTTTATCATGGCAACAGAAAGTGAACCAGCACAGAATCAAAAGGTTGTTTGTTCTTAAAATATAACTTTATGCTGTTCACCATCCATCAATCTCTCTGTCTCTCTCCACGCACACATTATACAATCTATTCTTAGACTATTTATATATATATATATATTATATATATATATATAATATATATATATATAATACTATCTATTCTTAGAATAATCTTGGCAATACACTTAGAGCCGGGACATTGCATGCCTTCCCTGGTAGGCAAGCACTCTACTCCTGGCTACATCCCCAACCCCAAATAATATTTTGGAATTAGAAGTTTCCCAGTTTACATACTTAAAATTGTTTTCAAGATAACCACATTATATTTAAGTGGAAAATTAATGTTTGCAAAGTGTTAAAAAATATCTGAATAAAAAACATTTAATTTTGAAATGTAATAAGTGGAAAAATGCTTATCCACCTACTTTAAAAATACAGAATCTAGATCCATATGGTACTCATATATCTTCCAATTTTCAAAAAAAAAATCAGTCTTTAAATACCAGGCACATTCTTCTAAAATTTAGAAAATATTTCAGGCTTCCAACAGCAAAATTTACAGTAGCACAGCTAAAGTATAATGAATAAACAACAGAATCAAAACCAAAATATTGTATTTTAAATTTTTAATTAAAATTTTTATGCATAAATTGTAGTGTTAATACGTTTTATTTAAAAATGTGAATGAACTATTCTCAAAGAAGCTATTAGGATTTAAAAATATTATTGGAGTGGATTCATAAAAGTAATTAGGATGTAAAAGAATAACTTAAAATTATTCATGAATAAAGTAAAAAAGATAAATTGAGATTTTCTGCGTGTGTGTGTGTGTGTGTGTGTGTGTGTATGCGTGTGTGTGTGTGTGTGTGTGTGTGTGTGTGTGTGTGTGTGTGTTGGTTTGAATGAGAATGGCCCCCATAGTCTCCTATGTTTGAATACTTGGTCCCCAGATGGTGGAACCATTTGGGAAGGGTTAGGAGGTGTGCCCTTGAAGAAGGAGGTGTGTCACTGTGGGTGGGCTTTGAGGTTTCAAAACTCACACCATTCCTAGTTAGGTCCCTCTCTCTCTCCCATTATATTGCCTTGTTCTTGTGGATCAGGATATAAACTTTGTTACTTCCCCAGAGCCTATTGCCATACTCTAACCCCCTGAAACTGTAAGTCCCAATGAAATGTTTTTGTTTATAAGTTACCTTGGTCATGGTGTTTTGTTACAGTAATTGAAAAGTAACTAAGAAAGAAGTTGGTGCGAGGGAGTGGTCAATTGCTCTGGCAGGCCTGATGGTGCTAGTTTTTGGAGGAATGTGGAAGACTTTGGGACTTTGGACTAGGAAAGCAGTTGAACACTGTAAACAGGACTAAACAAACCTTCTTACTTGGATCTTGGAAGACAATAATGCTGAGAGCCATGTGGACTACTGAGGCCCAGCTCAAGAGAGTTTGAGGGGAACAATATTAACAATTGGGCTACAGACCACTTTTGTAATATTTTGGCAAAAAATGTGGCTGCTATTTCCTCTGAGTCTTGATCGAGACTCCTGCTTCCCAGCATTCCTCTGCCCTGAAAATCCTACCTAGCTATTGGCATGTCAGTTCTTTATTAACCAATGAGAGTAATACATATTCATAGTGTACAGAAGTATTATTCCACAGCATGACTCCGTTGTGTAGTTATTAGTAAATCCTCTTATGCAGGTCTACAATGAAAAAAAGAGCAAGTAGAATAAAATGAAGTATACAGTTTGAAAAGAAAAGGAGCATCAGGAAATTTAACATTAGAGCCAAAGTTTGTGTTGAAAGAAATAAGGAGATGCCTGATATGAAATGGAATGAAGGTATTGGTGTCATCAGGGCAAGACCTCATCTAACTAAGCTTCCAACCTATTGAAACAAAATGTCTAAGGAATTTTCTGCTCATAAAAAGCTACAACAAAGGAAGGCATATGAAAATGTAATTCAAGGAGACGACCAAGCTCTATTCCAAGCAGGCAGCAGAATTTGGTAGCATCCGCCACACAGTTTTGGCTTTAGTCATGAAGGATACAGAAAAAAAAAGGGTTATGCAGAATTCCTCCACAGTTAAGGAGAGCTGCTGAAGCCATCTATGTGGCAGGGGAGTCCTGCATGGAGGCCCCCAATTGGAGATAATTGTATGAAGCTGTGAAAGAGAATCCTGGATAGCACTGGAGACTTCAGTGTGATGAAAGTGCAAGAGCCATGGTATGTCTGCCAGGGGAGCTGCATCCAGGAAGTGGAACCAACAAAAGAAAAAGAAGTGTGTTGCAGTCAACAAAACCACTGACTAATATTCCATAGTGTACAAATACCACATTTTTCATCATCCATTTTTTGGTTGTAGGGCATTGTCTCAGTTTGGGTTACTACTGCTATGATGAAACACCATGACCAAAAGCAAGTTGGGGAGGAAAGGGCTTGTTTGGCGTACACTTCCACAGCACTGTTCATCAACAAAGGAAGTCAGGACAGGAGCTCCACAGGGCAGGAACCTGGAGTCAGGAGCTGATGCAGAGGCCATGGAGGGGAGCTGCTTACTGGCTTGCTCCCCATGGCTTGCTCAGCCTGCTTCCTTATAGAACCAGGACCACCTGCCCAGGGGTGGTACCACCCACAATGGCTTGGGCCATCACTCATGAAATCATTAGTTAAGAAAATGCTTTACAAAAAAAAAGAAAAGAAAATGCTTTACAGCCTTGCCTACAGCATGTTCTCAATGGAGGCTTCCTCCTCTCCAATGACTCTAGCTTGTGTCAAGTTGACATAAACTGGCCAGCATACCTGACCCTGTGTCAACTTGACACACAAACACATCCTTATTAAGCCTCAATCTTTCCTTTCTTAGTCATCCCCAAAAGCTCACATTAATATGAGCACCACAATATAAAATTCCAAATTTTAAAAGTTCCACAGTCTTTAAAAATTCAGTTTCTTTAAAATAGCCAGTCTCATGTCCAGGTTGTTCATGCAGATCTCAGCCATTTCTCCGTCATTGGGAGATCCTTGTGTCTTTCTTGGGGTCCTGTTTTCCAGGTAGCCTCACTGGTGATGTGAGTAGTAGTCCAGTCATCCTTGTTCCACATCTAGCATCCTCCTATGAGTGAGTACATACCATATTTGTCTTTCTGAGTCTGGGTTACCTCACTCAGGATGATTTTTTTCTAGATCCATCCATTTGCCTGCAAACCTCATGGTGTCATTGTTTTTCTCTGCTGAGTAGTATTCCATTGTGTATATGTGCCACAATTTATTTATCCATTCTTCAGTTGAAGGGCATCTAGGTTGTTTCCAGGTTTTGGCTATTACAAACAATGCGGATATGAACATAGCTGAGCAAGTGCTCTTGTGGTATGATTGAGCATTTCTTGGGTATATGCCCAAGAGTGGTATAGTTGGATCTTGGGGGATATTGATTCCTAATTTTCTAAGAAAGCGCCATATTGATTTCCAAAGTGGTTATACAAGACATGAGTGGGAGTAATGAAGGGTGAGCGTCGAGGGAAAAAGAGCCTGTGGGAGCGGGAGATCCCAGCTGGATCAAGAACAGAGAGGGAGAACAAGGAATAGGAGACCATGGTAAATGAAGACCACATGAGAAAAGGAAGAAACAAAGTGCTAGAGAGGCCCACAGAAATCCACAAAGATACCCCCACAATAGACTGCTGGCAATGGCCGAGAGACAGGCAGAACTGACCTACTCTGGTGATGGGATGGCCAAACACCCTAATAGTCATGCTAGAAACCCCATCCAACGACTGACAGATCTGGATGCAGAGATCCACGGCTAGGCCCCAGGTGGAGCTCCGGTAGTCTAATTAGTGAGAAAGAGGAGGGTTTATATGAGCGAGAATTATTGAAACCAAGGTTGGATAAAGCACAGGGACAAATAGCCAAACGAATGGAAACACATGAACTATGAACCAAAGGCTGAGGGGCCCCCAACTGGATCAGGCCCTCTGAATAGGTGAGACAGTTGATTGGCTTGATCTGTTTGGGAGGCATCTAGGCAGTGGTCCGGGTCCTGTGCTCATTGCATGAGTTGGCTGTTTGAAACCTGGGGCTTATGCAGGGATGCTTGGCTCAGTCTGGGAGGAGGGGACTGGACCTGCCTGGACTGAGTCTACCAGGTTGATCTCAGTCCTCGGGGGAGGCTTTGCCCTGAAGGAGGTGGGAATGGGGGTGGGCTGGGGGGAAGAGGAGGGGTCAGGAGTGGGGAGAACAAGGGAATCCATGCTGATACGTAGAACTGAATGGTATTGTAAAATAAAATAAAAGGAAAAAATAAAAATTGAAAAACAAAACAAAAAATGGCCAGTCTCTTTTAAAATCCAAACTCTTAGAATTTGAAGTCTCTCAACTTTGGACTCCCATCAAATAAAAAAAAAATTAAATACTTTCTTACTTCAAGTGGGAAGAACCAGGGCACAGTCACAATCAGAACAAAGAAAAACCAAACTCCAACTGTGCAAATAACTCAATATCCAATGTCTGGGATTCTCACACAGTCTTCTGAGCTCTTCCAAAGGGCTTGGACCACTTCTCTGGCTCTGCCTCTGCAGCACACACAGCTTGTCTTTAATCTTCGGCTGGCTCCACTCCACTGTTGCTGCTGTTCTTGGTGATCATCCCATGGTACTGTAATCTCCAAAATTGCAAGCTGGGGTTGCTTGTTGCAAATGGGCTGCACCTTAACCAATAGCCTCTCCTGGGCTCTCTTCAGGGACTCCAGCTCTGACACACAGCGCCAAGCCTCAGCTGCTCTCCATGACCTCTTCATGCTTTCAAAACCAGTACCACCTGGGTGACTCTTACACTACCAAGTTCAGGTGCCAACATGAGGTACAAAGTTGGCCACCTCTGGGACACAGCTTCTGTGTGCTGACCCTAAGGAAACACTTCTCAGAGGGTTTCACCTCAATCATGCTAGTCTCTTTTTAATCACATCTGATTCTTCAGCCCCAGCTGACCAGTATTCATTGTCCCACAAAAGCAAAGTGTTTCTGGTTTCTTGTAAATCACACGGGTTCTTCAGCTCCAGCTAACCAGATACCACAAATTCTTTGCCCCAAAGGCCTGGTAGAGTTTTTGCTTCCCTCTGGAATTTCACAAGCCAGGCCTCCATTGTCTGCCCTGCTCTCAATATTCTTATCTTCTAAGTTCCTACAGAACAGGTTATTGAGCTCTCAATCCTAAATGGCTGTTCTGGCCCAAAGTTCCAAAGTTCTTTGACAATCCTTCCCTAAACAACATGGTCAGGTCTGTCACAGCAATACCCCACTATCCTGGTACCAATTTCTGTCTTAGTTAGGGTTTCTATTGCTGTGATGGAACACCATGACCAAAAAGCAAGTTGGAGAGGAAAGGTTTATTGGGATTACACTTCACAGCACTGTTCATCATGAAAGGAAATCAGGACAGGAACTCAAGCAGGGCAGGAGCCTAGAGGCAGGAAGTGATGCAGAAGTCATGAAGAGTGCCTCTCACTGGCTTGCTCCTCATGGCTTGCTCAGTCTGCTTTCTTATAGAACCCAGGACCACCCATTCCAGTGGTACCACCCTAAATGGCCTGGGCCTTCTCCCATCTATCCCTAATTAAGAAGATGTTCTATAAGGTTGCCCACATTCCAATCTTATGGAGGCATTTTCTCAATTGAGACTCCCTCTCCAATGACTCCAATGTGCCAAGTTGACATAAACTAACCAGCACAGACATTTAAGTTGTTTCCATTTTTTAGTCATTGTGAATAGAGCAGTAACAAACATGATTGAGCAAGTATTTGCAGAGAATGATGTCAAGTCCTTTGAGTATATGCCAAGGTGTGGTATAGCTGGGTCATATGGTAGTTTTACTTTTTAACTTTTTGAGAGTTCTCCACACTGATTTCCATAGTGGCTGCACCAGTTTGCAATCCACCCACAGTGAATGTGGCTTCTCTTTTCCCTACATTTCCTCCAGCGATTGTTGTCAGTTATTCTGGTGATCTTTGACACTCTGGCTTGGCTAAGACGAAATCTCAAAGTTGTTTTGATTTGCATTTCCCTAATTGCTATGGATGATTAACACCGTTTGAGATATTTCTCAGTCATCTTTTTTTCTTCTTTTGAGAACTCTCTCTTTGTTCACGTTTCAGGCCCATATTTCAAATGGGTCATTCTTTTTTTACTCTGATTTTTGAATTCTTTGTAGATTCTGGATATTAAACCTTTGTCAAGTGTATATCTGGCAAAGATTATCTCCCATTCTGTGGGCTTCCCCTTTCCCTAGGTGACTGTTCCTTTAGCTGTGCAGAAGCTTTATAGTGTTCTGAAGTCTCACTTGACAATTGTTGGCCTTAATTCTTGGACCAATGGAGTCCTATTCAGGAAGAAGTCCTTTCCTACACCTAAATCATGGATACTGCCTATGCTGTCTTTTAGCAGTTTCAGGGCTTGAGGTTTGAGGTTTAGGTCATTGAGTTAGTTTCTGTGCAAAGTGATAAATACGGGTCTAATTTCATTCTCTTGCATGTGGGCATCCGGTTTTCCCAGCAACATTTGTTGGAGATTCTTTCTTTTCTCCAGCACATGTTTTTGGGCATCTTTGTCAAATATTAAGTGGCTGGAGTTATGTGTGCTCATGTTTAGGTCTTTGATTTTGTTCCATTGGTCTATAATGTCTGTTTTTGTGCCAACAACATATTGTTTATTACTATGGGTCTGTAATATATCTTAAAATCTGAAATTGTAATTCCTCTAACATTGTGTTTATTTTCTTTCAGGATTATTTTGCCTATCTGGGGTCTTTTGTGGTTCCATAGGAATTTTAGGACAATTTTTTTTCTATTTCTGTGAAGAACAAGATGGGGATTTTGATCAGGATTGCATCAAATCAGTTCGAGCAGGTCAGGAAAGAAGAGACAATACAATCTAGAGGTTGGAAATGTTTTGGATGGAATGAAGTCAAGTTGGCAGAGGGGCCTGGACTGGTATTGAAGATGTGCTTTCTGTTCCAAGCTGGGAGTGTGGGGGAGTCCTGTGATTTGGTGGAGAGGAAGAGAGGATATTGACCCAAGCCTAGAGCTCTTCTGCAATGCAGGCAGGTAAGGCCAGACTAGGCTGACACACTGGGTGTTGGACCCAGGCTAAATATATCTGGTAGACTGTAGAAAAGGAGTGAATGAGGAGGTCAAGGGTACCCACCACGCTAGACCTTGGAAGAGGATATGGGAGGTCTGAGTGTGGGGTGGTAGAGGTGGCACAAAGGAACTTGTGGGTGTGTGGGTAGGGCGGGTCCTGGCAAAGGCATAGGGTCCTGTGGCACAGGAAGAAGTGATGGGACTAGGCCAGGGCATGGGATTTGGGACTTAGTGGAAACCTAGAGGTTAGTGCAGGTGGCCAGACTAGACTTAGGCACTGCCTGTTGAACTCAGGCTGTATCTGATGGGTTTTAGAAAAACAAGTATTGGGGGGGGGTGTTCACCAGGATAGACCCTGGGGGAGGAGGAGGAGGAGGAGGAGGACGACGACGACGACGACGACGAGGACAAGGAGGTAAAAATTTGGGTATGGAGTAAGGCAGTAGAGATTACACAAAGCTGCCTGTGGGTGGATGCAAGCCTACTTTTTAGTTTTTGATGACCCTCCATACTGTTTGTTGAAATACCTCTACTAGTTTTCATTTCCAACAACAGTATGTAAGTGTTCTCTTTTATTCACATCCTCATTAAATTTCTTTCCTTTTCCTTTCAATATAACCAGTCTAGCATGCAAGAGGTGACAGACACCTCACTGTGGCTTCAACTTACATTTCAGTGATGATGATCAGGTATGTTGAATACCTTTTCATGTACTCATTGAGCATTTATATGGAAGGCTTCCTTGGAAAATACCTATTTGTCTTTTTTGTTCATTTTAAGTCGGTTTCATTTTGGATTTTAGTTGCATTGTTTCTTCATATATTTTGGATATTAACTCATTATTGAATATATAGTTGCAAATACTATCTTCCATTTTGATGCTTGTTTTTTACTTTTATTTTCTTTTCTCATAACCCTAGCTATTTATTTTATTTATTTTTGCTTTTGTTGTCCTTTCTTTGGTACCATATCCATTAAAACATTGTTAATATCAATGGAATGAAGTTTTTCTCCTGCCTGTTTTTCTTGGAGTCTTATGGATTCAAGTCATAAGTTTAGATCACTCATCCAGTTTAGTCAAGTTTAGTCAGTTTTGTGTGTAATGTAATGTAAGGATAAACTGGGAGATGCAATACTTGGATATCTATATTCCCAACATAATTTTTGGAAAAAAATAATCCTTTCTCTATTGTGTATTCTTTCTAATTTTGTTGTAGATTATTTGGCTGCATATTGAGTTTATTTCTAGTATTTCTATTCTGTCTCACTGATAAATGTTTGAAATGATTTTACTATGCAAAATAATTGTTTTCATTATGCCATTAAACTTTGCTCAAACTCGTCCCTTCACTGTAAATGCCTGAAGTTTTGTTTTGCTTTGTTTTTTGAGGTTATAATTTAATTACATTTCTCCTTTCCTTTACCTCCCTCCAAACCCTGGCATACATACTCCCTTCTCCCTGACAAATTCATGGTCTCTTTTTTCACTAATTGTTATTTCATGCATATATCTATTTGTATATACATATATATTTCTAAATATAGCCCATTGAATGTTACTTGCATGTATGTTTCCAGAGCCGATCATTTGACACTGGACACCCAATTGGTGTTCTCTTTCCTGAGGAAGACCCCTTTCCAGCTCTCAAATTTTCTGTTGTCTATAGTTCTTTGTGTAGGGTTGAGTTCTCATGGGCTTTTCCCCATCCACTTTGGTATATTCATTGGTGTCATCCTTGTTAGCTCAAGTTTGGGTAGTCAAAGTGCCTATTTTTAATGATGCCACATTACTGCTTTGATTACTTTAGCTTTCAATGACATAATCTCTTATTCATAAAATACAAGAATCAGAATACAAGAAAAATAGACTATAAGACCAATATATAAAAATCTATTCTATTTTTATACAGTATCAATAAGCCAATCAAGGAAAAATTAGGGAATAAATTCTACTTATAACACCATCATAAAGAGCTACAGTTAAGAAATTTAACACAATAAATATTAACTGCTACTCTGTAAAAATTAACAAACTGATCTCACTCTCAGTACATTCAGATTATTTTGCTGGTAGATATGTGTGGGAGCCCACAGAGGTTTCCCAGTGAGATCTGAGCTTGCTTTACCCAGCAAGGCAGTATAAGAGGATGGACTGACCACATGCGTGATTATCAGGTGTTTGGAAGAGTTTGCACTTAGCTGTGCTAGGGGAAGGTCTTTTGCTCCATCCCTTGGCATTCCTTTAAAAAGCCCTTTGGAAGAGACAGAAGGGGCTGGTGGATAAGGATCCAGACCCTCCCAAGGCTGTCCGGTGTTTCTAATTGTCTCTCTCTCCTCTCTATCCATCTATCTAAATCTCTTATCCCTCACTCCTCAAGTGTACAGTGGGGGAGAAGGTGGGGGTAGCCCCCCCCCAGACATATGAAATGGGTTTTATATGGAGTAAATCAAAGTTAAGTCAATATCCATACTGGTAGTGAACATGTCTTTAGGTTTTGTTTTTTTTTTTCTTAAGACACTGTCTAGCTAACAAGCTGACCTTAAACTCAGTATTCTCCTGCCTTAGGCTCCTGGGTGCTTAGCCAAACCTGGATTAACATGGATCTTTTGTGTCATACTAATAGCTATACATCTTTGTGAATGAGAGTTTATTTCTGAACCTCTTACAGGATGGACTTAATAAATGATACAACAGATATGGATTTAATATATAATTTCTATGAAGAATAACAGCTATCTATAGCCTACCAAAAAAGCTTAAAACAAAAAAATTCTTGTATTTCTATGCTGAACTGTCAAAGTTGTCTTGATCTACAAGGAGGGTCTACTTAGAAGTATTAGAGGGCATACATTACTCATTCCTACTGAGGCAGACTTAGTTGCATTGGCATTACAGAGTTTGCAGAAACATTTCAAATGGTTTATTAAACATAGTCTTTTTTCTTCTTTCTAATCAACATTCCTGATAATTATCTTGATTTTTAAGTGTTACTCCACAGCCAGCGAGAGGAAAACAACTGTTAGATGATTTTCCCTGTGATAAGGGAGGAAGGGAAATACAACACAAAACAATTAACCATAGTTGTGAAACTAACAGAGCAATAAACATGGAGATCTATTTTAATAGCCCAAATAAGGAAACTTCTAAAAACTCTGACGTCTATACAGTTACGGTTACGTTTGTTTGGAAATTCTTATAGAGATATAGAAAACGTCTGTAGAGAAACTAAAATGACGTTTTCCTTCCACCTTTACTGTGTTAGAGCAATGCTTCTCAACTGTCCTGATGCCGTGACCCTTTAAAACAGTTCCTCATGGTGTGCTGACCCCAACCAGAAAATTATTTTGTTGCTACTTCATTAAATGTAATTTTGGTACTGGTACAAATTGTAATATAACTATTTTGGGGAGAGAGAGGTGTGCCAAGGGGATCATGACCCACACGTTGAGAACACTGCGCTAGAGCTTCATGTTTAAATGAAATGTTGTGAAGAAAAGCGTATTATGAGGCGTTTACTTTAGAAAAGCACATCGAACAATTGAAGAAACTGAGGTGAGAAGGGATATGTAGACTCTCCAGCACGACTAGAAGTGTAAGGTTCTAAGAAATACAACTTAGGGAGTGCAAAAGACCTGACAAGTCTCTATCACTTAGTCTGAAATTGAAAGGGAGAAAAAAGAGGTGTTCATGGACTTGATCTTGTACAGAAAAATATTTTAAACACGCCCTCAGATGAGTTGGTTGTAGATATGACTGCTTATCACCGTAATGAAACTTTTAACTTAATTGCATGAGAACATAGAGTGATTTACAACAGGATGTTTTTTTTTTTTTGTTTTTTTGCTTTTGTTTTTTTGAGACAGGATTTCTCTGTGTAGCTTTGTGCCTTTCCTGGAACTCACTCTGTAGTCCAGGAGTCCAGGCTGGCCTCAAACTCACAGAGATGTGCCCGCCTCTGCCTCCTGAGTGCTGGGATTAAAGGCGTGCGCCACCACTGCCCGGCCAGGATGGTTCTTAAAGAACTGTTATGGTGAAAATGTCCTTCATTGAAATAATGCATATTATACGATAAATAAATTGTCAGAGATCTACTAAATGTTATGTTTCAAGTTAGTGGTATTCAGAAATATAGGGTATTTATTGCCCCTTTTTATATTGAAAAGATTTCAATATTTATTTCTAATTATAATTATGTATAATTAATATGAAACAAATGATAAAAACAGAAAACCACAAGGAGCTTCAACCTTTTAAAAGAAAAGCCAAATACAGAAATGCAGAGATGATTCTAATTGTAGATCTGAGACACTCAGGCCTGGACCAGCCTAAGGAAGAAAACATACTATCATTAAGTAGAGCCATTAAACAATGTACTTTTCTTGCACAGAGAAGTAACATATACCTTTAATACTTGAAACTTCTTCTAGGCATTTGGTGAGGAAATAATCTTGACTGTAACCAAAGTTGATGCACAAGAATGTACAGAGTTAAAATATACATAAACACAAAACAGATGGATATAAACATGAATATGTATGAACATTTATGAATCTATCAACCTCTACATTCATATTAAACACATTATCCAAGACACAAATTAAGTACCAACAGCCAAAAAAAGTATTTTAAAAGTATCTTTAATGACAGGAAATGAAGCTCAGGTATCTGTGTGCATATACACACATACACACATGAAAAGCAGATATAAAAACAATATGTACATTATAATATACATATATGACAATGCATAAGAACAATACTGGAGCAACAAGGAAAAATGTCTCAGATAGTTCTTGAAAAACACTGAGCACATACAAATGAGTACAAGTCAAGAAGGCAAGGGAGTCATTAGGACTGATTGCTGATAGCATTCAATTTCTTAGGTTAAATCATCTACTTAGAGATTTTTTTTCCTGCAACATAGCTGATGTATTTTTCTGGCAAGAGGGAAAAGGAAAGGAAGCAGGAAAGCAGAAAAGGGGTGATTAACAGCTTTCAATTCCAGTGAAATAACGACAGTGAAATACCATTTGCAGCTCATGACGCTGCACACACACACACACACACACACACACACACACACACACACACACACGAGTTACAGTGGACCATGAGACTGTGCAAGGGAGATGGGCATACTGGGTTATTTTTTTTTTCTTCTTTTTACTAGCTGCACTGGCTGGCTGGCACAAATACAAACTGGTACAATGCTTATGAAAGGGAAGCCTTTTGGCAACACACAGGGGAAGTCTTTGAAACGTCTATATGTGGATGCTGCAAGTCCACAGTTAAGGAGAGAGCATCCAGGATGCTAGCCTAGATTTGGCTTGACAAGGAAGGATTCGCTCATCAGGGCACGCAGTGTTGGTTTTAAACACAGGGAAAGAACTAGGCACCACCTGAATGTCCAACAATGCGGGAATGATTACAGAAATGTTAAGGTCCATGGATACACAGGGGCACTCTGCAGGCACTGAAGATGACGTTCCATAAGCCTGTTGAATAGCATGGAAAGAAGTTCAACGCGTTGACTTCTGTTTGGTTTTAGTCGCTGAAAAAAGCAGGTTAAGAAACACCACGCACATGAACCACTCTACAAGAATATGTTAAAAGGGAAGGTGGGTCTGGGATGAGAGGGGGAGAAAGGGGTAGCAGAGAGCCTGGAAAAACAGCACACCAAAGAAAGTAAAAGAGGTTCTCTCTGAGTATTAGGATGATGGGAAGCAATTGCACTCTTGGTTCTTTCTCCCACATCAGACAGACTTCCTTCTCCTTCCAGATATTTCTACCACGGAATTGCATCACCTGCGCAGTAAACAAAGAGACAGAGAACGCTTTTAAGAATCAGACTGACCACAGGGAGAAGAGGCAGCCTTTAACCTCTCAAATGGCACAGATTAGTGGGATTATTGGGGCAGGGGAGCTTTCTGGAGGTGGGGAGAAAGAGAGGGAGAGGACAGAAGCAGCTGGAGGGGGAGGGGGCGGAGAGCAGAGAGGGGATGGGGCAGCTAGCTGGCGCTGGCAGGGGAGGGGGGAAGGGGAGGAGAGGGGAGGGAGAGAGGGCAGGAGAGGGAGAGAAGGAAAGAGGGAAGGGGGAGGGGAGGGGGAGGAAGGGAGGGGGAAGGGTGAAGAAGGAGGGAGAGGGAGAGAGAAACCTGCACTCCCAATACAATACACTGCTGGTGGGTTGGGGTGGGGTGGGGGGCTGTAAACGGGGTGGGAGCCAAGATTTGGCTCTACTGGCTGGGGCCTGGGATGTCTTCATCGAAAGGTGGCCTCGTCATCGGAGTCATCATCGAAAACCTTGAAGTCAGCACTGGTGGACTGGCTGGCCCAGGCTTCTTCCCTTTCGGCCTCTCTCTCCTTGTGGGACTTGAACCTCCCCACGAAAATCTTGCGGTAGTTCAGGAACATTCCATTCAGCGCATCTATGGCCCGCTCGGCCGACTCCTGCTTCTGGAAGTGCACGAACCCGTAGCCCTTGGGCCCCTTCTCGTCACAGGCCACCTTGCAGGACAGGATGTTGCCAAAGGCCGAGAAGATGTTGTATAGCGCCTTGTTGTCGATGGTCTTGCCCAAGTTCTTGATGAAGACGTTGCCCACCCCGCTCTTGCGGAGCGACGGGTTCCTCTGGGACCACATGATGCGCACCGGCCTGCCATTGATAACGTCAAAGTTCAGGGTCTCCAGGGCCCGCTTGGCGTCCAGCTCTTCCTGGTAGTTGACATATGCGTAGCCCAGGGAGCGCCGGGTGATCTTGTCCCTGCAAATGCGGATGGACACGATGGGCCCGGCGGGGCTGAACTTCTCGTACAGCATGGACTCGGTCACGTCGGGGTGCAGGTCGCCCACGTAGAGCGAGGCCGTGGGAAAGTCTGGGTGTCTGTTGGAGACCCCTGCCGCCGCCTCTTCCTCTTCTGCAGCCAAGGCCGCCGCCAGCTCCTCATCCATGTCCACCCTCCCGTAGGAAGGCGACGCAGCAGCCTCCGCAGCGGCGCCCCTGGCCCCCCGGAGGCTGGCCTCCGCCAGGCTGGCCTCGGTGGCTGCCACCGCCTCCGCCTTCTTCCGCGCCAGGGCCGCCGCCTCCGCCAGGCTGGCCTCCGCCGCGGCCGCCGAGGCCTCGGCCTCCACCTCAGCCTCCACTTCTGCTTCCACCTCCGCCACGGAGGCCTCCGCCACCGCCTCCGCCACGGTCGCCGCCGCAGCCTCCGCCGCCGCAGCCGCCGCTGCAGCGACCTCCGCCGCCACCGTCGCCGCGGTCGCCATGGTCGCCACGGTCACCGCTGCCGCCGGGCCGCTGCCGCGACCTCCCTTCCCGCGAACTGAGGGGGCGGAGAGGCGGCGAGGGCCGGTGGGCGCCGGAACCCGGGCCGGGGGCTGGCGCGGGAGCTGCGGGCAGGGAGCCCGGGCTGGCCGAGCAGGCGGGACCGAGTCACCCGGGCTGGCGAGCGCCGGCCGGTAGCGCCCAGAGCCCGGTCTCCGCAGCAGCCGCCGCCGCCGCCGCCGCTCGCTCGTGGGCTGCCTGGCTGGCTGGCGTGCGGGGCGCGGGCGGGAGGGCGGCGTGTGGTGGGGGGCGGGGGGTGTTGGCGTCTGTGGTCCGGGCAGCTGGGAAGGCTTCTGTCTCTTTGGTTCCCCCTGTGGCTGCTGCGGGGCTGCGGGGCTGCGGGGCGCGGGGGCGGGGAGAAGTTGGGGTGGGGGTACCAGTGCGCAGCCTCTGAGGCGCCCACGCGTTTGGGAAGAGGATGCCAGGGACAGGACTGCGCTCTGGACCGAAGGAATTCGGGTTCCGTGTCTTCTCCTGGTGCGGGGCGGGGGGGGGGGAGGGGGGCTCGTTTTCTGTCCCCAGCCCCCTAAGGGAAGGTTGTCATGAATCAAGTGGGTGGGGTGGCCTTGAAGCTAGGCTAGCCCTGGCTGATGGAGCCTAGAAGCAGTATTCCAACATCCGGGGTGGAGGGGGGTGTCTCCAACCCTGGGAAAAAGGCACACACACACACACACACATACACCGGGGCGGGGGGGCAAGAGCATTCTCTCTAGTGTCTGTGTGTATTTGTGGGTGCATGTATTTCTCTGTGTGTCTCTCTGTCTCTGTCTCTCTCACAAACTCACATACACATACACATAGGAGCAAGAGCATTCTCTCTCTCATGTGTTTTGTGTGTGTGTGTGTGTGTGTGTGTGTGTGTGTGTGCATTTCCCTGTGTGTCTCTGTCATGTCTCTCTCACAGGCTCACAGAGGCATGAGAGCAATCGCTGTCTATCTCTGTTTCTCTCACACAACACACACACACACACACACACACACATACACACACACTCCCTCGTTAACGTCACCACCACCACTGGCACCCAGGAAAGCATGAGTCTTCCCAGCTCCCCACGCAGCCTGCTGAGCCATTTTCTGAGTAGGCTCCCCCTTCCCACCCCCCACCCCACTCGGCAACATTTCCAAAGGAGAGAATGAAGAATACATGCTCATTCATAACGCCCTGCCACAAATACTCTACATGGAGCCTGTGCCAGTCCCCGGGGATGCAGACATCTAGAAGACAGAGGAATATGAGCTGCCTTCCAGCTTCTCCTGGGGAGCAGAGAGCCTGGACTGGAAACTGTACCCTACTCCACCCCCAGCCTCTCCATGACTGTGCCCCAGCCCCTGGACTACTGTGAACCTGGGGTTCTGCAGAGCCTCAACTCCCACTGCCACGTGGCACGTGAAAATCAAGAGCACCTTGTCTCTAGGGCAGCATCCCTCAATGGTAAGTTAAAGAAAGTCAAACTGGGAGGGGTGGCTGGGGGCGGGGCCGGAGCTGAGAAGGGCCTGGCCCAGAGCCAGGTGCTTGTTCCCTCTCAGCCTATGCCCTTTAGGTGCTGAGGTCCCTGACTAGGACCAAGAAGTGCCCATCTCTGCCCAGAAGGCAAATGAGAACAGGGCCTGGAATCTCTCTTGAGGGTGAGATGCAGAGCCCCCACACACCAGCCAGGGCTTCTGGCACCGGGGCAGGGAGTGTGGAAAGGGGATGCTGTATGTTATTGGCGGGGGGAGGGCAATGCCAGCTCACAGAGCTAACGCTGAGGGCACAGGCAAAGTGGCAACATGCAGGGTGTAGACCCAAACGGACTGGAGTCCCGAGTCCAGAAAGGAGGACCAGATGTTCAGAGTTCTGGAAGGAATCAAGGGAAGCTGTGTTGAAGAGGGGATGCCAAGTGGGTTGTGAAAGGGAGGTCGAACTGCCCCATGCCTAGGCAGGAGGGAAGGGATCCAGCAAAGGAATCACTCTGTGCCCCAGGATCTGTGCTGTGGCAGGACCGGCATGGTCACTGGTGCTCTACCAGTGACCTAAAGTCTGCAGGGCCATAGGGTGGAAGGTATCTAGGACATACATGGATGGGCTTGCTCACAACTCAGCATGGGCAAGGAAAGGGTGATGTCACCCAAATGACAGACAGTGATTTGAACATCAGTGTGCATACAAGTGTGGGTGCCCCCCCCCAATCTGTGGTAGAACGTAAAGAAAACTGTCAGACGGAACGAGTTCCCAAAGATTTGAACAAACTTTCCCTCTGTCTGCACTGCCATTTCAGAAACAGGGGTCCCATGCTTACCAGAAACCAAGGGCATCGGATAGGTTACAGAAATTAAAATGCCCAACCATGGTGCCTTTC
Organism: Peromyscus leucopus; assembly: GCF_004664715.2. Classification (NCBI taxonomy): domain Eukaryota; kingdom Metazoa; phylum Chordata; class Mammalia; order Rodentia; family Cricetidae; genus Peromyscus; species Peromyscus leucopus. The sequence continues at coordinate 62,515,643 of NC_051083.1, read as the reverse complement.
CTCAAGACTTCTAGACTCCACTACAGTAACTCAAGAGGCCCCTCTACGTAGCAGAATTGCCCCCCAGAACACTGAGTTGTTCTGTTTTTAAACTTTTGTGACAAACAAAAAGTAACAGGTTTCATCTTGATTTCTTCATACAGGTGTGATCGCTCCCCCCCCACCCCATACACAATTTTGCATCTTGGATTCACAGTTGCAGAAAAAATGGTGTTTGTCTGAGTCTGATGCACAAATATCTCTGTGGTGTGTAGAGTTAGAGTCTTTTGTGTCTGTGACCAAGAGTCGCAGAGCTGGGTCCTAGAGTAGTTCTATTGCTGTTTTGTGAGGAATCGCCACACTCATTCCCATCATGGTTCCCTGAGTTCACACTCTGTTCCCCTTTCCCTGTATCCTCATTACGACTTGTCCTTTGTTTATGTCACAGTGGCCATTCTGACTTGGGTCAGATGGGCTACAGCAGGCTTTGTATGTGATTTCCCTCTGGCTGAGGAAGTTGAGCACTGTTTCGAGTATTAATTAGTCATTTGTACTTAGCATCCCATCAGGTCTGTGGGATCAGACCATGGTGGCCATGGAATATTACATGCCATCACATGGACCTGTCACAGCACCCCAGTTTGCCTTGTTTATACAAGCCTTTCTATGTGGCTTTCTCTAATGGCAGAACCCACACAGGATAGGACAACAGGAACTTGAGAACAGGACACAGTCCCTGTGGGCCATGAGGCAGGACTTTCCATCTCTGCCTGAGAAGCTGGGACACAGATAGGATCCCTGCCCTCTGGAAAAGCCCAGCTCTCTGCACCTAGCAGAGCTTGTACCAGCAGAGGCAAGGGGCAGGAACCTAGGGCTTGGGAGTCAGGTGCCACCCCTAGTGGTCTGGGGTGGGATGCTGGCAGGCAGAAGGGACAGATGAGCCTTGCCTCACCTTGTCAGGTGTCTATCCAAGATGGGCAGCATGGGTAAAGCCATGATTGCTTGGTGGGGCTGGATGATAAGACGGTGTGGTGTGGCCACAGCAGAGGATCTTCTCTTCATGGGAGCAAGAGACCCATGAGAAGGAACAGCAATTGGAGGATAACCACAGGGCCAGGGGTCCACAAGCTCCTACTCTGCCTTTGTAGATCACTGACCCACAAGTGTCAGTGCCATGGCTGGAGAAATGGCTGCAGAGGACTGTCACCAGTGTCTGCAAATCTGTCCCAGAGACAGTCCTTAAGATCCCCAACCACAGTAAGGAGACTGGTACAGTGACAAGGACAACAGCTGGAGACTCTGTCTCAGTCCTTTCTCTGCAGCCTCCATAAAGTCCCACATTCATTTCTACACTTCTTGAGTGTTCATCCCACCTGTAAGCAGAAGTGTTCAGAATACTAAGCACTGTGACAGGGCTAAAGACAAAGAGCCCCGTGCAGTGTCCCTGGAGGGAGGACAGGCCTTTCAAATGGGGGGAAGTTCTACTGATACCCCTCATTTCATGATTCACAAGGATTCCTGGAGAGCCAGGTTGGCTACGGTGTCCTCCCCTAGCCAGGCTGTCCATGTACTCAGCGAGATTGTTCTCCATCAAGAATGTGATGATAGACTTGTCAGAAAACATGAAATGTGATGAAGGAAGAAGCAAAAGAAGATGATTGGTGGCACACTGTTCTAGGGTCCAGGAGGCTGCAGAGGAGCACCATGGAGCCCAGGGAAGGCTTCTCTGAAGATAACGAGCTGCCAGTCTTGCATGGAAAACCTGCCCAGCAGACAGAGCTGTAATGCACCAGGTCACTATGGCAGAAGCCTCCGGTGCTAGTGGGACCTACATGGAGCCTGCCATCCATGGAGCCTGGAGCTTAGTGTAACAGGGGGAAGAAGGAAGGAACTAGGGAGGAGGGGCCAGGGGTGAGCAGCTCTCCCCATCAAGTCTTGTTCACACTGGTGTGGGGAAGGAGGAAGATCCGTCAGATTAGGCAGTGTCCAGGGCCACACTGACTCATTTCTCTCTCTCTCTGGCTGCTGTGTGTGGGCAGTTTTGCTGATGTGGAGGGCACAAAGATAAGCAGGGAGCCAAGTTGCTATGAGCCTGCCACCTGACAGTCTTTCCCCCATGAGACTGCAGTATGTTGTTCCAGACTGAAGCAGACTCTGTGGGCTAATGCATGGATTCCCAAGGAATTTTACAGTAAAGGACACAGCATGCACTAGTGCCTTAAAGGGAGTCACTGACCAAACCTCAGAAGTGCCGGACAGTATTTGTGAGTGATGGGTCAGTCCACAACACTGTGCCTTCCTCTTCCTTGTGACTCCCCCATCAGTCTTCTCCAAAGGATAATGGATGGCGAGCATTGATCCAAGGATGAAGGGGAAACAGTGTTGGAGCAGCATCGCCGTATCCTCCCTCTCCATATGTACCTCGAGACAGCATGCTATGTCTAGGCGGTTTCTGTGGCCACCGACTATCAAATGCCAGGGGAACTCTTAAACTCTACTGCCCTTGTGTTCTCTGCATCCCCACCATAGTCTTCTAACAGGTCACTCCTTTCCTCCAAATTCCCAGCTCAACTCAGTGTCCAGGTTCATCTGTAAAGGTGAATTATTACATCCTTGGCCTGGCCTTAAATGGTCAGAATGGCTGCCTGTTGCACTTTGACTCAGTGCAAACTTCTTGGCAAGGCTGAACTATGATGAGCCCTTGCCAAAGGACCCCCTCTGTCCTCTCAATACCCTGGCCAACTTGAGCTCTGGGAGAATCCCATGACACTGCTCTTGGCTGTGAGCCCTGCTCTTCCTGAGGGCTCCCACCTTCTTGAAATAGTAGACAACTTTTTAAAATTAGATTGTTACAATGAGTCTCAGAATACGTGCTCAGGCACCTGTCAGTCAGAACAGAACAACAACAACAAAAACACTTTGTTTTTCACTCCAGATGTTTTGGTCCATGGGATGACAAAAGATAATAGATAAACAATTAAGTTACTACCCCCTCTGTGACTCTTTGCAATTCATTCTCCTATGCTGTTTCTTTTATTTCTTTTATTCATTTTACATACCAACCACAGATCCCTGCCTCATCCCTCCTCATGCTCCCCGCCCAGCCTAGCCTACCCTGGCCCATCCCTCCTTCCCTCCAAAAGGGTAAGTTTCTCCTATAGGGTTTTCCCATGAGGGGAGGGTCAGGTAAGTCTGGTACATTCAGTTGAGGCAGGACCAAGCCCCTTTCCCCTTCCATCAAGGCTAGCAAGGTGTCCGAACATAGGCAATGGGATCATACACCTGTTCATCACCGCCAGGGACCCCTCAAACAGAACCAGCTAAACCACTGTCTCCCATATTTTGGGTCTAGTCCAGTTCCATGCAGGTTCCACAGTTGTCTGTCTAAAGTTCATGAGTTCCTATGAGCTTGGTTCAGTTGTCTCTGTAACTTTCCCCATCATGATCTTGACCCCCCTTGCTCATAGAATCCCTCTTCTCTCTCTTCGACTGGACTCCAGGAACTCAGCCTGGTGCTTGGTTGTGGATCTCTGCATCTCCTTCCATCAGTTACTGGATGAAGGCTCTATGATGACGGTTAGGGTATTCACCTATCTGATTACCAGGGTAGGCCATTTCTCAGACCCTCACCACTAGTGCTAGCAGTCTAACCTGGGGTCATACTTGTGGATTCCTGGGAATTTCCCTAGTACCAGGTTTCTCCCTTACCCCACAATGTCTCCCTCTCTCAAGGTGTCTCTTTCATTGCTCTCCCACTCCATCCCTCCCCCAGCTTGACTATCCTGTTCCCTCATGTTCTCATCCCCCATCGCCTCCTCTCTATTGTCCCCCTCATCCCCAGTTTACTCATGGAGATCTCCTCTGTTTCCCCTTCCCCTTCCCAAGGTGATCCTTAAGTTCCTCTTAGGGTCCTCCTTGTTTCCTAGCTTCTCTGGAGCTGTGGGTTGTAGTCTGGTTACCCTTTGCTTTATGTATCTAGTATCCACTTATGAGTGAGTACACACCATGTTTGTCTTTCTGAGTCTGGGGGTGGGTTGTTCAGTGGTTAAGAGCACTGACTGATGTTCCAGAGAACCGGATTCAATTCCCTGTGCTGTGTTTCATAGAGTGGACCCTGGGTCTCTTCTGGGTGTGTCTATAGTGAGCAGTAAGATCTTGGTCTATCACTAATCTTCCTAATTCTCTTCCTCTTTCTCACCCTCCTCTCTTGTTCTCTCTCTGTCTTCCCTGCTCTACCCCCTCCCTGAGGTTGGAAACCCCTTTGATCTTTGGTATTGGTCCTGCCTGGGCAGCCAGGGCTCACAAAAGGATGACACTCAGCCTCGGGGTGGGCAGAAGATATGAAGAAGCATGTCGTTCTGGCAGCTCTAATGCACTGCTGACCACCTGCTACCTGAGGGCATGGAGAAGATGGACCTGGGAACAAAGCTGACTTGGCGGCAGGATCATAGAGGCTAAGATGTAACCGCTCTGCACTTGAGTTCCTTCCTGAAGTTGGAATTTTGGAAACTCTCCAGAAGGATCCTGGCAGTTTCCTTCAGGACGGTCCCTTTGCCCAAACCCTGCTTTGAAACCAACAGCAAAGAGTGATCAGGACTGAGGGTTTTGTCACAGCTTCCCCCGTATTCTTTTTTCTCGGGTAACCAATTCACCTTCCATCGCATGCTTCCAGGTGTCCCTGGGCCTGTCTGTCATAACCACAGGCAGTTATAGGAGTAATCACATAACAGTGTACCTAAGATGCAGCAAAGGCCATGGCTTAGGAGAGGTGCTTACCTTGGACATGTTACTGTATGCTCTTTTCTTTTCCTTACCTTTGGAGTCCTGGGCTGTACAAAGAGATATTTATGAGCATGAAAAGTGGTCATGTGCGGCCAATGTTTTTCACCAATGCCTGGCATGCATTCAATGCCCAATACAATAGACTGTTTATTAATCTCATCTCCCTCTCTCCTGAGGATGTCTTGTTCATCTGGTTTTCGAAGCCAGTGACTTTTCTTTCTAGCACCACAGGATGCCTGGAACTTTCTCTCTGACCAGGATCAAAGTGTCAGCACAGAGGGAGTCTGACCTCCTGCCTTCAGTCCTTGGTCAAGGCCACATTTCACTCCAGGCCACTGCCTGTTTCTCTGGCCTGAACTCACTTAGCTAACCCCCTCTGTGGACCTTTTCCCAACCAGAGCAACTTTAGGATCCACTGATCCCCACCCCCCACCCCGGGGTGTCCAAGGCTTTTGCAAATGAGCATATGAAAGCCTGGTGCTTTTGTCCTCAAGCAAAGCACCCAACAGGTGTGAGCTACCCAGTTGCTCAAAAGAATGTGTATGGGTCAGGAATGTTTTCTGTCTTCTCTTTCAGAATCTCACTGGGACACATCTGGACACACATCCCAAAAGGTAATGCTTTGCTGCGGTGCAAATGCACTGGGTGCCTTTTGGTGCTGCCATGTCATTCTTGCAGCAATATCACCGATGTCTAAGACTATGAAGTGACAGTTCATGGCTTACCAAAGTGTGAGTACTGTAGGTGGTTGTTGTTCATTTCAGGTTTGGGTCTGCCTAACAGACAGATCCTCGACTCTCCCACAGTGTGGAGAGGTCTCAGTCAGTCCAGATGAGGAGCCTTTCCACCTCCTCTCTACCTGTATTGTCCAGAAGGCAGAATGATAGGAGGTGAACTCTCTTGGGAGTGTGTATCTTATCCTTTTTTTGTCCCGGGATCTTCTGAAAGGTGAGTTTAATTTGGACTCAATGCAGCAATCACCAAATACACTTTCTGTATCTGTCTCCTACACATGCAAGTCCTCAAAGGGCAGGCAGACTAATATCATTAAAAATTCACCCTGTAACCAACCGCCTGTGGAACTGGTGTTCATACCATCTCTGCTTTACTTTTGACAACATTTTGGTACCGTGTTATTCAAGCACTGGCCTGAGTGCAGAATCTGGTATATGATTCAACACAAGGCATTCTTGTTCCACTGCTGCTGGTGGAGACCATGTTCTTCTGCTCTGTAGGAACCCATGCTGTCATAACAAAATCACAGCTGCACAGGCAGTAAATGATTACCAGCCCCCCAGAACCCAGGTATTCTGAGCCACAGAGAACACAGGGAGCTGTAGTGTTGTACTGCTTTTCCTGCCCTTCCAAATCCCCAGTTGGCCCTTTCCATTACTCCTGCTTATGGTTCAAGTGTTGCAGCCCTCAGTCCCTCCTTTTTTTCAGAGACAGCAATGACAGACAATTCCTGGGACTTACTGTTTCCCCACCGTTTAATGAGTTTCTAGGAGGTTTTTCTTCCCTTGACTTTTTGAAGCTGTATTGAGATATTTCTGATACACAACAGAATGCTCATATTTCAAATATGCCACTGGGTAGGTTGGACAAGTGACACCTAGAGTGTTCACTGCAGCTAAGAACATGTTCTCAAGCCCTTAGCAATGCTTCCTTCTCCCTCACCCTGACACTCTTTTCCCTGTCTCTAGGCAAACACAGATACGCTTTTGGGAAATGAGGGCTTCTTTGTATTTTCTGGAATTGTGCACAAATGCTGATTGTCAAATCCTCACAGAGACACACATCCCACAGTATGGACCTTTTGAAGCATCTGGCTTCTTTCAATCCTAATAGTAATTCATTCTGAGAGTCTCTTATTTTGCTGCCTTAGCCAAGGCTCTGTCTGCTTTCTTTGCTCTCTACTGTTTTCCTGCTTAGTTACCCAGCAGCTTGTTCATGTGTTCAGCCTCTGATGGACATTTGGAAGTTTCTAATCTGTGGCTACCCTAAATCAAGCTTTTATGCACATTTGTCTACAAGGCTTATTTGAATTGTACTTGTGTATTCAACTATTCAGAGATCAGCAATATAGTGTGTAGTTAGTAATATTTCCAGTTTGGGAGTTAGGAGGTAAAGAAGTGGAGTACAGAAATATCAGATGACTTTGTGTGTAAATTTACCAAAGCCAGATTAACACAATGTTAAAAAAGAACCCGTAAACAAATATTCTTTTAGAGCATTCATGTGTAAATTTGATACAATTCTAGATACTCAAATTCATCAGTATAATACCATCATACACTATAAAAATGGAATTTCTTCCTTTAATTGACAGTGATTGAAGATATGAAAATCATAGGTGGAGAAATGGTTTACTGTCTTCCAGAGGACAGAAATTTTTTGCCTACCACCCACATGGTAGCTACGACCTGCCTGTAACCCCAGTTCCAGTAGTTCCAATAACCCCATTTTTCTCCACTGTCTACTGCAGGTCCATTTAAACTCACTTAGGCGCACACCTATGCACATGAGCAACAAATAAATATTCTTTCAAAATAATATGTCAGTAATATGGGCATTTAGTGAAATCTACTGGCTCTAAATGATACACAATATTCAAATTTGTAACCTGCTAGTGTAGATTGTGAACTAATGTGGGAGCCCATGAAAGTGTAGGAAAATATAAAGTATAATTAGCAAATTACATAAGGCATGGAAATACATAGGGGATCCAATCTCGAATGTTCTACTACTTTTAGATTTTCATAAAAGTTCTAATCTCAAGAAAAACTATATAACCAAAAACTAACTTACTGGAGTTTTCCCAGATTCTGATCTCAGAGAAGGAATAATCAAATTCAACACATTTTATTTTATACATTTTTTTAAAAAGACATAATTGCTTTCCCATCCTAAGGTCAGACATAAAAGCACAGTTTGTGGATGGTAAAAAAAAAATTGAACAAAACAAATACTAAAGAAGTGCTGAACAAAACCAAAATTTTCCCATAAGACTATCATTTTCAAATCAATAAAAAATCAAGGAGAGCAGGTAGGATGGCTTAATGGGTAAAGAAATTTTCTATATGAGTCTCATGACCTGAATCTGATCCTTGGAATCCTGGTAAAAATTCATGGGTTGAACTGACTCCACAAACTTTTCTCTATCCCCCATGTGCACTTGTGTATCCAAATACATACATCATATACCCATTCACATTAATAAAACCCAATAAGTAGAAGATATATATTTTTAAGATGTTTAATTTTATTATATATGTATGAGTGTGTTGTATGTATGTCTGTGTACCATGTATGTGTCTGGTGCCTTCAAAGTTCAAAAGAGGGTGTTGGATCCCCTGGAACTGAAGTTCAGATGAGTGTGAAACTCCCTGTGGGTACTAGGAACTGAACCCAGGTCTGTAGAAGTGCAGCCAGTGCTATTAACTTTTGAGTCATCTCTACAGCCCCCAAATATATTATTAACTATATTTTGTATACCGTACATTAGCTTCCTAAAGTTTTTCATCTCACAAAAACAAATTTGTAGCCTTTGATTTATATGTCCTCATCTTTTCCCAATTACCCTAGTAACTTCTTTCCTGCCTATGTTTTAATGCATTTGCTTTTTTTAAAAATCAGAAGTCATGTTCTTATCACAAGTATGTTAACTTTTTTGAACCATGTGAGATGACAAATATATTAATTGATTTTCTGTAATAGTCTCTGTCTATGCAAAGAGAAGTTTCCTTGATGAAGGCTGAGGATTGTATACTCATAAAAGTCTCATCAACATGGCTGCCTATTCATGAGCTAAACAAGGACAACAGTATACATGCTAAAGTGTATGGGGAAATCCCAGAGGCCTCAACACTACACAGAGAACTACAGACAAATAAAGAATGCTAAGAATGGAAGAAATAGTCTTTCCCAGGGGAGAGCACACCAGTTGGTTATCCAATAAGAAATGGTCAGCCATGAAAACATACATATAAATAATGTTATACAGATTGAACAGGTTACTTGTGTGTGTGTGTATAAGTGGAAATAAAAAAGGCTGAGAATAGAGATTATAATAGTAATGAAAGAGAATTGGTAATTAAAGAAGTTTTCAACAGAAAAAATCCCAATAGAGGAAAAATCCTATATTTGGAATGACTAGAAAACCTACCAAATAACAACAGAGAGCAGTGTATCTGAAACTCTTTCCAAAAATTAAAGAGGAAAAAATATTCCCTAATTCATTATGAATCAAGTATCAGTAAATTCTCATACTTTTATATAGTGTTGACATCTATTTTGAACATAAATTGGACCTTTTAATATGAAGAGTGAAACAGATTCCAATAATTCTACACCCTCCCAGTTCTCAGTATGATTGATTCATATACCTGCTTTCTACAGCTGTCTCCTAATGACTACCCGCTTTGGGTTATAACAATACAACATACTTGGTTTATTTTCCTGATCTCCACACCCAACACTGAACAGATAGATATATTGTAGTTACCACCTTGGTAATTCACAAAATTCACAGTTCACAAAATTGGTCTCTAATTTCTCTAACCCCATGAAAAAAATTTCCCATAGCGGATTAGGATGTAGTTCAATTGATAGAATATGCAGAAAGCCCTAGGTTTGATCACCATCCTTGCATAAATTGAGGATGGTGGTGCACACTTGTAATCCCAGCACACGGGTGGTAAAGTAAGGAGGATCAGAGGACCAAGGTCACCCTTGGCTAATTAGGGATACATTAGGACAGTCACATTAAAATAAAAACCAAGAGTCCATTGCTCTACAAGATGCTGGAGAGTTCAAAGATAAAAATATAAATTCCCCCGAGGAAAGTAAATATGTAGGCATGTTATGGGATGTCTTTCTGTATGCTGTGAAGGTGTTGCTCTGATTGATTGATAAATAAAACACTGATTGGCCAGTAGCCAGGCAGGAAGTATAGTGTAGGCGGGATAAGGAGAGAGGAGAATCCTGGGAATTGGAAAGCTGAGAGAGGAGATGCTGCCAGCCACTGCCATGAAAAGCAGATGTTAAGATACTGGTAAGCCACGAGCCACATGGCAACTTATAGATGAATAGAAATGGGTTAATTTAAGATATAAGAACTAGATAGCAGGAAGCCTGAGCCACATGGCCATACAGTTTATAAGTAATATAAGTCTCTGTGTGTTTATTTGGGTCTGAGTGAGACTGGAGATAACTCCAGCTAGATAGGCAAATATGAAACTATATTGTTTTGACTTCAGTTTGTGGCTCCAATTAGAATTCTGTATTTAAGACAAAGACCTAAAATGATTCATCTATATTACAAAGTATGGAATATGCAATGCATGTTTTGTGGTAGCAATAATATAAGGGGTGTGGAAATGTGAAGGACTAGGGTCTGTATGAGATTAAACTCTTACAAATTTTAAAGAAATTCTTGCAATTTCTAGATGTTTTATGAAATTCCCATGGAAACCACAAAGAATATCTCCATGGAATATAAACAAGAAGAAATGAATGCTGGAGGCATGGCTCAGTTGATAGAGTACTTGCCTGATATGTAAAAGTCTTTGCAAAAAAATCTCAAGATGGCAGAATAGAGACCAACAAGACTTTCCTATGTCCCGACAAATTTGTAGGAAAATGCCTGATACGTGATTGCAGACAGAGGTGAGAGACTGGAAAGGCAAGAGAGGGTGACAGTAAACAATAGACAGAAGGGAAACAGACTAAGATCCAGAAATAGTAAATATTAGCTTTGCAAAAGAAAAGTCCAACTTAGAACACTAAATGGGGTAGAAGAAAGAACCCCTTTGGGGGCCACAAATAGAAGAAAGGAGGACAGTATCAAGAAGCAAGCTCCAAGAACAGTGCTTTCTATGAGAGATCTGTGTGGGCCCTGTGAACTAGATGCTTGGACATGACTTGAGAACTATCCCTCTTGCTCCTAGGCTGGGGTGAAGGAAGGCACTGTTCCCGAGATATATTTTATCCCTAAATTGTTACACCAAAAAGAATAGAAAATTCAGCACTACTGTATCTACAGACCCAAGCCCCTCACTCCCTTTACCAACTAGGCAAGTAAAAACACTGATTACACAAGTATGAGGTGTGGCAAATCTGATGTAGACTTGTGAACACCAACAGGCAAGACTTGAATTAGGGAAGCAGCCAGGGTTCTGGTGAGATGAGAGCATACACCTTTCAATTTAAATACTAGTGCAGACAGCTCTCCCCATGTCTTCCTGAGAATGTTAGATGCTGGAAACATACATGGAAACTGTGACCATTCAGTGCACCAGAGAAAAAGCTGTGGGTCACTTTCTTAATTAGTGATTTATGTGGGAAGGGCCTGCCCATTGTGGGTGGTGCCATCCCTAGGCAGGTAGTGTGTAAGAAAACAGACTGAGAAAACCATGGGAAGTAAGCTAGTAAGCAGCTCTCCTCCCTCCATCAAATCCTGCCTCCAAATTCTAGCCTTGAGGTCTTGTCTTGACTTCCTGGGTGAGGGACTACAAGATGTAAGATGAAATAACCCCTTTCTTCCCCCAAGTTGCCTTTTTTCATGGTGTCTTATCATAGCAATAGAATGCTGACTAAGGCAGAAATTGGTAACAGAATTGAGGTATTGCTGTGACAGAATGGACCATGTTTTTGGGAGGGTCATGGAAGGACTCTGGAACTTTCACCTGCAGAAGCCATTGTAAGTTTAAAGCTTAATTAGCTGTTGTGGAAACTGAACTTAGAAGATAATGCTGAGCACAGTACAGGCAATGGAGGCCTGGCTTCTGAAGTTCTAGAGCAAAGTTTGAGAGTCCCTTAAAGACTATGTTGACCATTTCATTACACACAGACACACACAGATGTTGTGGTATGGCCGTAGACTGGGCACCATAGGAGGCTGCCTGAGCCCCATAGGAACCTAGGAAAGAAGCTGCTCCCTGTGGTGCCCAGTCTATGACCATACCACAACAAATGGAGGTCCCACCGAGACCCTACCGAGATTAAAAAAAAGGGGGGGGAGACAAGCTAATGGACACTCTTAAAAGACTGACCAGTAATTAAAAAAAAATAAGAGTAAATTTTCATAGGTACAAATAGGACACCACTACAGTTAAAAAGGACATTTGACATTCTGCTGTGGTGAATGACTCACTGTCTCTTGTCTGTATTTTTTAATACACAGCCCCTCACTTGAACATGGTAAACAGGTGGCAGTAGCGTGGACGTTACCACACCACACAGACACACACACACACACACACACTCATACGTGCAAAAATAAATTTCCAAAATTAGAGGCTATCAAAGAAATCAAGAGTTAGTTCTTCAAAGCAGCTGACAAAATTATGAAGTATTTAGTGGTACTAATAAAAAAAGAAAGGGCACAAACAATTAAAATCAAAACAGAAAGAAAAGACATGACAACTGCCTTTGTAACAATTAAATAGATAATAAAAGATTATAAATAAATTATACCAACTCTTTGATACCTAAAAATAACTAGAAACACACTCTCTCCTGAGAGTGAATCATGAAAAAAAAAAAACATGGCAGAACCTGCTGATAAGGATGGAGTAGGAATTTAAACCCTCCAGACAATGGGAAGGAGACAGACCTAGTGGTGATTTCGACCATGCATTTAGAAAGAATTAACATGGATCCTTCTCAAACTCTGAAAAAAATGAAGAAGGGAAAATTTTTCAAACTCATTATGTGAAATAATAATCACAGAACCAGATGAAACCAGAAACAAAACTGCAGGTGAAAGGGGGTGATAGTTTTTAGTGGCTTAACCACGGGTGAGTTGGCCCTGAGCAAATGAATGGTTTCAAACTCAAGCCTATACGGATGGCTCTGTTTAAACTTAGACTTCAAAACAAAACAAAACAGCTAGCAAACAAAATCCAACAACAAATTAAAATGATTACATACCATAACCCAGTTGGAATCATGATTGTGTGAAAGTCGATTATGCAAAAAAAAATGTCATGGATGCCATTCACAATTAAAATGGAGTGAAGAAATCATTCAGGTTGTAAAAAGACATGTTTCAAAATTTGTTGCACATAGCCAAACCCAAAACTACAAAATTATGTATTCTCTGTTTCTGAAATTTCAAATCCAACCAACCACAAATTGGAAATATTTGAAAAAAATATTTGCATTTAAAATGTACAGATTTTACTCTTATATTATTCCTCAAGCATTACAATATACCAATGATTTGCATAGTATTTCTAGTATATTTTGGTGCTACAAATAATCTAGAAACATATCTCCTTTTGGTGCTAGGAGCTGGGAACCCTCCACAGGTACGTTACTGCTATGGTCATAGTGACTTTCTGCTGAACCCTCCACTCACTGCTCCTCTGAGGAACACGACTCATGACAGACACCACGAACCTCATTAGAATGCAACCAAGGAGCTATGCAGCCAGACACCAAAGACAGAAGTCAGAATGTGGCTTGTGACAGGACCTTCTGAGCTAGAAAAAAAAAAAAAAACGGTGTTCTCATTTCTCTCTGCTTGAGCGCCATCATGTGGTGTAAAGAGGTATGCAGGACTGCACCTTTGGGAAGAGGCTGTGGTTCCAGGAAGACACTTGGAAACCATTTCGCAAAAAGCAGAAAGAAAATGGTTGTTTGTTTTCTTGATGTCCAGTCTTTTTTGGTTCCTTATGCTATGGGTGTTCTGTCCAGAAAGTCTTTTCCTGTGCCAATGAGTTCAAGACTGTTCCCCACTATCTCTTTTATCAGGTTCAAGGTATCTGGTCGTATGTTGAGGTCCTTGACCCAGAAAAGCCATGGGTGCTGGGATGACCAACAAGGGAGGAAGAGGAAAAAGAAAAAGTGTGAGGGCAGAATATTGGATAATAGAAGTCAAGACTGCCTTCAAAATAAAATGCCACCTCAAGAGGCACAGTCACTACAGGTCCCTTAGGAAATGATGCAATGTACAACAGTGTCAGGTATCACTTGGGCCACGGAACAGAGCAGGAAGACCTGAATTGCTTCTTCCTCCTTCTGTATCTCTCATACATATTCTTCCTTTTCCTTTCCTTCCTTTTTCTATCCCTCCCTTTCTCCCTCATTTGTAGCTATTGATTCACCCACCCACCCATCCATCCATCCATCCAACCACCCACCCACCCATTTATCCATCCATCCATTTAGTCCTCCACCACACACTCACTCACCACTGGTACCAGGAACATGCCTACATCTGTAACAAGGGGGAATGCATCCCATAGGGGAACTGAGCAGCAAGTGAGTAAGAGGGTATCACAAAGGACTGAAATAGTTCAGTCAAGTTGGGCTTCACTTGGGATGGGATGTCGTTAAAAAGTAGGGAAATCCTATGACTGAGCATCATGGTAAATTTTAAATATTCATTTTATTTTTTACATGTGATGGCTAAAGAAATTCCCTTTCATGCCAGGCATCCATCTTGGTAAGTTCCCAGTGACCCTGACTCAGTGACTGCCACCTAAAAATGTACAACTGTGACCATCTACTTGTTATAATTTTTTGGCTTCCATAACTTCTTTATGCAAATATCCCAAAATTGTTTTGAGTAGAGTTAACCATTGAACTTGGCAGAACAGACCAGTTTTTGCTTGCTTGTGTAGATATTGAAGGTCTTCTTGCAGTTTTGCCTTTAAAAACCCTCCCCTATTCCTCTCCTTCATGGCAATCTCAAATTTGGCCCAGAGATTGCCATCCTGATAACAACTAATCAATAAATATTTTAACTATACTTGGATTGAGTCACAAGCTCCATAACATTTGGAGGCCCCAGAGAGATCCATGGGAGAGCCTAGACTCAGGGCCAGGGTTCGGGGTAGGCCCCAGAGGGAGCAAGTCCAAGGTGGACTTGATAAGCCCAGGGGATCCCAAACTTCAATCTCCCAAATTTGCAAAGTGGAAGCAAAAAATGAAATAAGACTTGCAGGCCAGTGTGCTTCTGAAGTGCTGACTGACCAGTGAGCTACTCTGTTCGGTTTTGGACTCTGCACATTTGGAGAAACAAAGGCAAACTGGACTCAGTAGTAGACCCAGTCTTTAGGGCAGAGGGGACACCCTACTGTCTTTCTGGTCTTGGTGTATGAATGAAGGTGGCCGCCACATGTCTGAGTTCCTCTTGTCTTTCCCTGACAGCACTGTTGTCTTTTTATGTTGTTTTCTTTTGTCTCTTAGACTGGTGTTTCAAGTTTGTGGCAGAGATGGGAGTCAGAGTGAGTACAGCCAAATGGCCCTGAGCTGCCTGCTACACCATTTTCAGGATGTCTGCCAGGCAGACTGCTCCTGGTGCCTAATGCAAGCTCCTCCATGGAGCTCCATCGAGCCTGCGCCATCTCTGTCCCTCCCATTGGCTCCCTGGAGCCTACTGTTTAAGTCCTGCAGCTCTACCAGGCTCGTCTCTACACCTTCCTGTTAGCTACCCTTTTCCCTCACTCTGCTTCTGAAGGATGTCTTTTTGCCTGCTTGCTCTAGACCCCAGCTGGCTCCTGTCTCTGATCCTGCCTCTCTGGCAGCCACCAATCCCTGTGCTGCTGGGATGGAGCTACATGGGTGCTCCCATCAGCAGCCCTCTCAGGCACCGTCAGCTCCCTGTTCCACTGCCTACTGCTCTCTGCCCTGCTGCAGGTGGCCTGTGCTGAGAATTGCCCTCTGGGCACTGGATTCAGGTTTCTTTGGGGCATACATAATACTGAAGTATTGTGTTATGTTGTTCTACTGGATTAAAAAGCTCGCTCTGGAGGTGAGTTATAGCCCCCCTTCCCAAACCAAGCATGCTTGTTGAAAATTGCCTCCAAAATCTCTGTCCTAGGTCAGAAGGCCATTTGACTCTAGGACAAGGAGAGAAAACTAAACAAAACAGCGCAAGAAAAACACCATGTGCTTTAAAACAGCTAAAATATCATTTTTTGTACCTTACAACCTATAGGCTTGTTGAATTTAGTCAAAAATCTGTAAATGAAACAAAAACAACATAACGCCAACATTTTCTGAGTTCCCATAGATACCTGTTTTTTACAGTTTCCTGTTTAATGTCCTCTAGGTTACAGATACTTATATTATTCTGCAACTTTATAAGAAAAACTATTTATTAATCTTTTCAGGTTGTCTTGCCTCCATCTGCAGACACACACAAATTGGTTAAAAAATAATATTTCTCAATAATATTCCAGATAGCCCTACTTGAAATAATCAGAGCTGCACTTGTTAAAAGTTAATATTCTAGCCGGGCGGTGGTGGCACACGCCTTTAACCCCAGCACTTGGGAGGCAGAGCCAGGCAGATCTTTGTGGGTTCGAGGACAGCCTGGTCTACAGAGCAAGATCCAGGACAGGCACCAAAACTACACAGAGAAACACTGTATCAAAAAACAAGCAAAAAAAAAAAGAAGAAGAAGAAGAAGTTAATATTTCTACATAAAAGAGGGATAGGCAAGGTCATTGGACCTTCACCTAAGTATGCGGACACATCTCCCAGCTGATAGTGCACGAAGCCCCAAGGTTTTCTGGGAAAAGAGCCAACTATGGTATAGAGGCTGAAAACTAAGAACAAGGAGGAGGGGCCCCATCTATGCAACAATGGAAAAGCTATTATATGTACTTGGTAAAGGTTCCAGATACTGTCTAACCCATCCTTAGGAAAAATTTCTCCCAACAAATGGTAAATTTGCTACTGCTATGTATCATGTTATTTGAATATTTTAATAAGTGGTTTACATAAAAATTAGGATGGCTAAATGTATCCAACAGATGTCTGCTATTTGACTTCTTCTCCATTCCTTGGTCCTTGTTTACAGAACGTTCTCCCGTTTAAGGTCATGGATGTTCAAACCCCTTGATGAAATGTAAACTTTCTTTCTCTCAGGATCTGCAGACCATTGTGTGTGTGTGGAGGGGGAGAACCTGTAAAATCCCAAGTAAAAAGTTAGCTCAAAACTTGTAACAAAAAGGGGCAATAGTTTTAAAAAGCCTATACGTAGGTAATCTTAACTTGCAACTGCAAGTTAACTTGAATCAACTCTGTTAATCTCCATTTAGACTAAGGAGGCACAACAGTTTCCAAGATATTTTAAATTAAGATGGATTTTTATATGATGATTTTTATCCTAAAAACAAAATTTTTAGATAAAATCAACATGTGTTTAATAAATAAAACAAATGTAATAAATGATGTTTATAAATTCCTAAGATCTTCTCAGGTTAACAATAAGGGACTTAAAAATGTAGCTCTAGCCTCTTGGTTTTTGCTAACTTTGTTAAGTTTTAGCTATTTGAATAAACTGAGTCATACAAAACCTGTAATTTTCTGTAATGCTGCTGTCTAGTGTCTCTATTGCTATGAAGATACACTATGACCATGACAGCTCTTATAAAGGAAAACATCTAATTGGAACTGGCTTACAGTTCAGAGGTTTAGTCCATTGTCTTCCTGGTGGGAAGCATGGTGGCACACAGGCAGACATGGTGCTGGAGAGGAGCTGAGAGTTCTACATCTGGATTGGCAGGCAGCAGGACAAGAGTGAGACACTTGAGCATCTGAGACCTCAAAACCCACCCCTAGTGACACGCTTACTCCAACAAAGCCATACCTACTCCAACAAGTGCCACTCCCTATGAGCCTATGAGGGCCGTTTTCATTCAAACCACCACATTCTACTCCATGGTCCCCATAGGCTTGTAGCCATATCATAATGCAGAAATGCATTCAGTCCAACTTCAAAAGTCCCCATTGTCTAGAACAGTTTCAACCCTGTTTATAAGTCCAAAAACCAAAATCTCTTCACAGATTGACTCATGCCAATTTCTTAACTATAATCCTCTATAAAAATCAAAATAAAAAAGCAGATCACATACTTCCAACATATAATGGTACAGGATATACATTACTCTTCCAAACGTAGGGGAAAAAAGTGTAGTGTAGAAAAACAGCTGGGCAACCTCAAAACTCTGACTCTAAGCTTTTCTTTAATTCCTTTTCACAAATTGGAAGCTTAGCTGGGTTGGTTCTGGCTCTGAGGTCACCACTCCCTTTATTCCAGTTAGCATCAGGCTTTTCTTTAATCTGTTTACATGGCCTGGTGCTCCTTTTCTCTTCCTATTGTACATTTTTCATTTTTCCATGCTCATCTTGCTCCTTTTTATTATAGATCTGCAGAAGACTGGCCACTAATAACCACATAACACAGTCAATGCTAAGCTGCTTTGAAATGTCTTCTGCAGGTTTTGTGGCCAAAGGCAGAAAGCCACCACATTCTTCACCAAACTGTCACAAGAATGGTTTCTGGGCCACACACTAATAGTCTTCTCCTCTGATACGTCTAGAGCTAGGCCTCCAATGTAGCTGCATACAGGATACAGAAAGGCATCCCCAGCACCGCCACAATTCTAATCACCCTCAGCACCACTGTCTTCTGTTCCTCTATTTGTACAGCCCATTAAGCCCAGCTTAAACTGTCCCGTCACTTTCTCAATCCAAAGTCCCCAATGTTCCATATTCCTCCAAACAAAAGCATGGTCAGGCCTATTACAGCAATACCCCAGTCCCTGATGCCAATTTCTGTCTTAGTTAGGGTTTCATGGCTATGAAGAGACACTATGACCATGACAACTCTTACAAAGGAAAATATTTAATTGGGGCTGGCTTACAGTTCAGAGGTTTGGTCCATTATCATCATGGCAGAAAGCATGGCCGCATGCAGGTAGACATGGTGCTGGAGAAGGAGCTGAGAGTTCTACATCTGGATCAAAAACTTCTCTATGTATTTTTAAGGTTAAGCATAAAGAAGGTAGCTAAATACAAAGTTTATTTAAAATAAGGTATACGTAATACATTAAATGATGTCCCTCAAACTCCTCAGAGATCTATTGAGTATGGTATTTAAAATGTTTAATAAAAAAGTTTTGTATATATGTGGAGCAAGGGGAACACTCCTCCATTGCTGGTGGGAGTGCAAACTCCTTAACACCACTATGGAAATCAATATGGAGGATCCTTAGAAAACTGGGAACCAATCTAACTGAAGACTCAGCTACACCACTCTTGGGCATATACCCAAAGAATGCTCCATCCTACCACAAAGACACTTTCTCAACTCTGCTCATAGTGAACTTATTCATAATATCCAGAAACTGGAAATAATCTAGATGTCCCTCAACAGAAGAATGTACAAAGAATGGGGGCTGAAGAGATGGCTCAGAAGTTAAGAGTACTGGCTGCTCTTTCAGAGGTCCTGAGTTCAATTTCCAGCAACAATCTATAATGACCACAGCCCTCTATAATGAGATCAGGTACCCTGTTCTGGCATACAGGCAGAATGATAAATAAATCTTTTAAAAATGGACAATGAAGATGTGGTACATCTACACAAGGGAGTACTACTTGGGTGTTAAAAATGACATCATGAAGTTTTCAGGCAAATAGATGAGACTAGAAAAAATTACCCTGAGAAAGGTAACTAACACCCCAAAAGACAAACATGATCAGTGCCTAGCCCAATAGTCATCAAAGGGGCTGCTGCCAACAGCTGATGGGAACAGATGCAGAGATCTACAGATAAACATTAGGCAGAGAGAGAGAGAGCCCAAATTGAAGATCTCCATGGGTCCCTCCCCTTGGAGCTTAGGGAACCCCATGGAAGAGGGACAGGAAGAGATCTAGGAGCCAGAGCGGTCAAGGACATCAGGAGAACATGGCCCACAGATTTCAACTAAGTAGGGCACATAGGGGTCCATATAGACTGGAGCAGCATTTATGGAGCCTGCATAAGCCTGTGCTAGGTCCTCTGCATATTGCTGTGGTTGTTTAACTTGGGTTTTTTTTCACTCCTGAGTGGGAGTAAGGGGCCTCTGACTCTTTTGGTTGTGCTTGAGACACTTCTCCTCCTACCGGCTTGCCCTGCCCAGCGTTGAACTGAGGGCTGATGCCTAGACTTATCTGATCTTGCTATGCTGTGTTCAGTGGATATTCTGGGAGGCTTTCTCATATCTGAAGGGAACAGAGGAGAAAAACATCTGGGGGAGAGGGGTGATGGGAGGAATGGAAGGAGGAGAAACTGCAGTCATGATGTATTGAAAGCAAAAATCTTTCTATGATAGACAAAACTGTCATATGCTAGCGGCAGCCCTAAGGTTTCCTACAAAGAAGAGGGCAAGACACAGATGACTCCAGTTGGATTGTGGAAACACTGACCACTGGGCCACGAAATGTCTCACGCCTCACCAGGACTCTGCCCAAACTGTGGACAAGCAGGACACTAGAGAACTGACTGCCCCTCTTTCCCCTGCCCAGGTAGGCCAGTCTCTCAAGTTCCTCATCCAGAGTCTCCCAGATCTTCTGGGTCTGGCAGCTGAGAGCAAAGGATAGCCTGTGCGGTAATGGGAGACTTAATTCTGTCATGTGTGATTGCTGAAGACCACTGATCTCTGCCCCTACCCCGAGCCACCAAATAGGAACCTAGGGCAACTGTCTAGGAAAGTCTATGTCATTTTCATTGATACAGAGGCCATTTGGATTATACTTTCTGCTCAAATTTATCCTTTTCACATCTCTGATGATGATGATGGCTAACTGTAGCTTTATCAGTTTAACAGCATCAAACATGCAGCTCCTCACCCAATGTCTTCAGCTGCCTCCTCAGTCCATTCCTTGCTTTTTCTAGAGCTATTAGGTCCCCTGTTGAAAAAGGCGAACCCATATAGTTTACCCAGCTGACAAGCTTCACACTAAAAGAGATAAACTCACAATACGACACAGTCTTCAATGTAACCTTTTAATATTCCTTTATTATTTTTTACAAAACCTTGGTTTTCAAGGACTACTTTCAATAATCAACCAACTATGTCTCATGAAAGCTAATTAAATAAAAAGTTTAAAATTTATAAATAATATAAGGATCTAGAAAAATTATTTAGGGTGCAAGTTGTAAAGGTCCGTGGATATAAAGGCTTTAATGAATTATGATAGTCTGAGAAAGTAATTTAAAGTACATAAATGCAAGTTACGAAGATCTAAACAATAATTTAAGGTAAAATAAAACATGCTTCAAATTCCTTCTCTCTCCCTATGTGATTGTTGTTATATTAAGATCTCTTTGTAAAATAAAAAAAAATCATGTAAACATCAGGGAGTCATAACTTGAATCCAACTGTTGTAGTAGGTAAAGTGGGTTCCAGATAAGTTCTCCTGCCATGTCAATCCCCAGCTTCAGCTTCCCCACATTGCCTGTTCCTGAGGGTGGGCACTTTTCTTCTGCTGGTCTTGAGACTTCTTCCATGGCCCCAACTACCAGGACCATAGGCCTGGAAGGTTCAAATGTACACCCAAGATAAAGATTTTTCCCTCAGCTCCTCAACTTCACCTTCTGTCCTTAGTCTATAACTATCTTAGCAGATTTCCAATCAACTAAAGACTGCAAACTGCTCCAAACACACCAGCCTCAGGCGGTCTTTCAAAGAAAAAACCTTCCGTATAATGCTCCTTCATGCAATCTCCTATTAGTCATCCTGCTAAAAACTAATCAATAAATCTTGTAATCATACTTGAATTGCATCTACGGTCTTTTCAGAGATTACAAACTCCATAACACAGGTATGTGGTATGTGTTTTGCTTGCATGTACATATGTGTACCACTTGAAAGGCTGGTACTCATGGAGGCTAGAGGAGGGTGTCAGATCCTTGGGAACTAGACATACAGGCAATTGTGAGCTGCCATGGGGGTGCTGGGAACCAAACCTGGGTCCTCTACAAGAGCAGCAAATGCTTTTAACTGCTGAGCCACCTCTCAGGCCTTCATGGTTAATTTAATCTATGAGGAAGGAAGAACTGGGGGGCTAGAGCTGTCAAAAAGAAAACGCAGTAGTCGCTAATGCTGGCCGAGAGAAGGGGGTGTTTGTATTTCTGTGGCTTAGCAGCGACCTTGTTTGAGGTGAGGACTCTGTGTGATTGCTTAGTTTCAGCAGGGAACCATCATGGCCTAGCTAAAGGGACCCTGCCTCGGGAGTTCTTCAGAGTCCTCCGCCCCAGCGCCTCCTTAAGGACAGAACTGACCTGGTGCTTGCCTCTTCCATTCAGCCGACTGTTTCATCTTACAGACAAACCCACTCAAGACACGTGTAGCTGTTAGGAGGTTGGAAAAGGATTTGACAAGGAACAGCACAATTCTGGTGTCAAAACCAGATAAATCCCAAGGAAGCTTAATCCTAGGAAAACCAAATGAAAGCAGTGTGGAAGAGATTCAACAATACTGCAGCTGAATTCTCATGAATTTGAACCAACCATGAGTCAGATGCACCACCGCCATGCAGAGAGACCCAAGAGGCCTCAGATGCGCACCTGCTTTGAGGCCAACATGATGAGCGCTTCCGCTGACTCTTGGGAAACTCCCTTTGAGTGAATTGCTTTCACACAACATCAGCAGAAGGCCATGCGTAGTTTTTGAATAACTCTGCGACAAAGGAAACAATGGGAAACTGGGCCAACACAATAGGAGACTGTTTGGAATTTTCAGCTTTTACAAGTGGAACAGCCATGAACAATTGTATGGAAGTGACGATAAAGATGCATGTCTTCATTTCTCTTAGGTGAATACCTAGGAAGAGAATGGCTAGTTCGTGGGGTAGGTGTATGGTTAATTTTTAAGACGCTGCCAAACAGTCTCTGTGGTTGAACCATTTCATACACCACCAGCTTTGAAAGCCAGTTCCAGGTCATGCTCAACCTGGAATGTTATTGCTGTTTTAATGGACACTTACATAATGCTCATCTTGCCA
This sequence comes from Peromyscus leucopus, assembly GCF_004664715.2. Classification (NCBI taxonomy): domain Eukaryota; kingdom Metazoa; phylum Chordata; class Mammalia; order Rodentia; family Cricetidae; genus Peromyscus; species Peromyscus leucopus. Next base: position 62,493,095 of record NC_051083.1, on the reverse strand, counting down.
CAGGCATACCTAAAAATCCATGTGTCTTCTTTAGTGACATGTCTCTCCACACACATTGTCCATTTTTAAAAAATGGACTGCCAGCTTTCTTACTATTGAGCCATGAGCATTCTGGGCATATTCTCAGTGTCGTTCCTTTATCAAATATATGCACCAAAAATATTTTCTGTCCATGTGCCTTACTTTATTAAAAAAGGTCTCGGAAAGATGTTTTTAATTTTGACAAAGTATAATTTTTCACTTTTTAAGTGAGATATTTCCTCTGGCTTTTTGAAGTCACTCTTTAGCAGAATGAAAGATATGCTTAAGTTGCACAGTGGTTATTTTTGAGGTTTTTGTTCATTTTGTGTGTGTGTGTATGTGTGTGTGTGTGTGTGTGTGTGCGTGCCCCAATGGGTATCTGTGTTTCACTATCTGCAGTGTCTGTGGAGGCCAGAAAAGGAGCTGATCCATTGGGACTGGGGCTATAGAAGGTTGTAAGCAGCCATGTGGGTGCTGAAAATTGAACCTGCGTCCTGGGAAAGAGCAGCCAGTGCTCTTAACCACTGAGTTACCACTCAGCGATCTTGAG
>NC_051083.1:62461597-62492024 GCF_004664715.2 Peromyscus leucopus | reverse complement strand
AGCAGGCAGCAGGCAGGCATGTTGCTGGAGCATGGTGCTTCAAGCTTACATATTGAGACAACAACCAGGATGGAGAGAGAGCCAGAGCCGCCTTCTCCACCCACCAGGAATGGTGTGAGCTTTGACACTTCAAAGCCCACTCCCAGTGACACACCTACTCCACCAAGGCCATACCTCTTCACCTTCTCAAACAGTCCCTCCAACTGGAACCAAGTATTCAAACATACGAGCCTGTACTCATTCACACCGCCACAGCCACCTTGCTGATATAGTGAGAACATATCTCAAAAACATTCCCAACACTCATGACAACCAAGGGAAGCCCAACCCACCAAATCTTCCCAAACATGACCACCAAACTCACTGTTAGAAAAACCCGGATCTACTGTCCTCACATCCTCCTAAGTGTCTGACTCCCACCAAACCACACGAGAGAAAGCATCACAGAAGTGGCCTGAGGGTGGATGTGATGGACGAGAATTCTGTGTGAGCCTAGAGAGAGATGGGGGCCAGGGCCAGATCCACCACTGACTGTGACTGGTCATTAGTAGCTGCCTCTCCAGGCCTGTTTCTCTAAACAGTGTTTTCACTGCAGCAGCAAGTGTTGATGGCTGGAGAATTGTGTGATTTCAGCTGAGGTGAAAAGGTTGTGCTGTCCCTCAGGCAACCATTTAGCCAGCACAGAATCCTCCTCAGCGCTGTGTCTCTCCCTCTAGATGCTGCACATTTTAGCAGGGCTTCATGTAGGCGTGGAGGAGCAATAAATATCCAAAAATATAGAAAAGGTACAGAACTCAATAGCAAAGGAAACCCACAGATATCCCTGTTTGCAAATGGACTAAGGACCCGTGTAGGCATTGTTAGAAAGGAGATGTCCAAATGGCCCCCAGATATAGACAAAGGTGCTTGGCAATAATAATCGTCTGGAGAATGTGAATCAAATTCACAGGGAGAGGTCATCTCCCTTTTTGTGTTGGGCTTTACTACGAGAGATGGGAGTGAGTGTCAACAAGGAGCAACGTTACCCCTTGTCCAATATTGTTCAAGTGTGAGTCCAAACAGCAGCGATGGAAAACACTGCTTGTGTTTCCAAACATCAAAATCAGAACCACCGTGCCTCTTAACTGTACCTGCACTGGCAGTATAGACGACAGACCTCAGACCAGTCACTCCAAGCAGTGTCTGTATTCCCACGTTGACTGAAGCATCACCTACAGTACCTGATCCAGGGATATAATCTAAATGTCTGCTCGTGGATAAATAGATCTGGAATAGAGCTGCAACCGAGGGCAAACCCTACAATTACAGGCACTTGGGGAGGCTGAGCCAGAAGGATAACAAGTTGATGACTTCCCTGGGCTACAAAAAGAGCCGAAGCACAAATGGTGTGCAAATTAGTGAGATACAGTTACATTTCTTTCAGCTTGAAAATGGTCTGGGAATAGAGCCAACTGAGAGAGCATTTACTTAGCAAGTGTAAAGACTGACATTCAATCTACAGCATCTGTAAAAAACACTCCTCTCTATGCGCATAGACATATGTTCACACAAAATGAAACATCATTTTGCCTCAGAAAGACAGAAATCTTGGCAGGTCTAAGAGTTGACTGTTGTTTACAACAACATGGGAACAGCGAATCAAAAGAATGTGTTACCTGCTTTCACAAGAGAAAGAATGCATACAGAAGTGGATGCCAGCAAAGTGGGGGTGGGGTAGGGATGGCAAGTGGGAAGGTGCCCATATAAATGACAGCCTAAGGGCACAAGCTTATTTCTTATTATAAGAATATAATGTATTCCTTGGTGATCCTGCTTTGTTAGCATGTATAGTTATACGTTGTCTGTGTGCTGTATGCCATGTGTGAAGTAGATCATAAGGTTGTGTTAGCTGTATAGAACTTATTTACCCACATCAACACTGTCTATTTTGGTTCCTATATGATACAAAATTATAAATTTAAATCTATATCAAACGCATATGTTCTGCACATATGTGTTTAAGACTTCACGGCGTACTGGAAATGTGCATGGTGGAAGATCTTAAATGCTTTTACCACAGAAGAATAATGTGACTCTGCAGGGTGACTGATGTGCTATTTAGCTTGATGATAGTAGGTAGTCATTTCACACTGTGTCACATACTAAATGCATACAATTTTATTTTGAGTTTTCCTTTAGAAAGCTAGGGGGAACATATCCACACAGCTGTGAGAACGCCTGGACAAAACTCCTCAAGTGCTGGGCCCTAAGAAGAGCCCACACTTGCACTGGGCCATGTTCTGAATCCCAGGCCAGGAGAACAGCAGTGTTATTGGTGAGAGTACAGGGAGTCACTTGTGAGTGGGAGTGGGAGGGGCAGAGGAAAGTGTCTTCTGTGGAGCCATGACGCTGTGGCTCTGTAGACTGGGAGGCAGGAGACAGGGCCGCCAAAGCCTAGAATACAACAGTGGTTCGCAACCTTCCTCATGCTGCAACCTTTTAATACAGTTCCTTGTGTTGTGGTGACCCCAACATAAAATTATTCTGTTGCCACTTCATAACTCTAATTTTACTACTGTTATGAATCATAAATATGTGACCTGTAGGATACCTGAAATGCAACCACGAAGGAATCATGACCCACAGGTTGAGAATTGCTGGCCTAGAAGGACTGTGATAGGTGATTATAGCAAGAGTTGAGATCAGCAGCAGAGTACATCCTTTGGAAAACAAAATGTAGTCCTGAAAATACCAGTAAGCACCTTGTGGGTAGTGGGCAGGTAGTTCTATGGCCATGGTTACCGTCATCTTGGAAGGTGTTGTTCAGAATGGGTCTTCTGGAAAGAGGAGCCCATGTGAAGGCTCCTCATGGCACAGTCCAGCGGCCATTCTCCACCTCTGCTTCTGGATTTCTAGTGCAGCTACTGAGTGGAACCAAATTTCACCAAATATTTCAACAGACATTCATTGTTTAATCACACACCACACACACACACACACACACACACACACACACACACACACACACACAGGGACATGCAGAAGTTTACAAACTAAGAAGGCATAACCACTGGGCAGACTGCCTTTCTCCTGGGAGTTGAAACTTCTAAGCCCTGCATGTGAGGTTGGGAACAGGGAAGTGATGACATGGAGCTCACCTTCCCAGCTGAGCTTGGGCTTGTGTTAGTTACTTTTTTGTCAACTTGACAGAAGCTAGGGTCATCTGGGAAGAGGAAACCTCAGTGGAGGAAATCCTTCCATCAGAGTGGTGTGCATGTTTTGTGATGATGGATTGATGGCGGAGGACCCAGCCCACTGGGGTGGTGCCGTCCCTGGGCAGGTGGCCCTGTGTTCTACAAGAAAGTAGGCTGAGAAGACCATGAGAGCTAGGCAGTAAGCAACATTTCTCTCTGCCTCTGCTTCACTTCCTGCCTCGAGTTCCCGTCTGTCTTCAACAATTATAGGACCCTAAGCTGTGGGATGAAACAGGCCCTGTCTCCCCAGCTTGCTCTAGGTCCGTGGTGTTAATAGCACAGGGACCAAGTCAGTAGACAGAGGCCTGGTGGGGAGGGATGATGCTCAGGCCCTCAGACATGCCACAGAAAGATCGTGTCGAAGTCATTGATCACACTGGGATTAGCTACTTGGTGACGGTTCATCTTCACTGTCCGTCTGACTGGATTTGGAATCCACTGGGAGACATATCTCCAGGGCGTCTAGGAGGAAGTTTCCAGAAACAGTTACCCGAGGAGAGAAGGGCTGGCCTTGAGTGTGGACGGTGTCGCTACATGGACTGGGTTCCAGGGTTGACTAACAATGAAAATACCAAGGCCGGTGTCCCTGCTGCATGAGTTCTGGTTTCCCCACTGTGGAGTCTCAGCTGCCTGCTGCCGCCACTATGAACCTCCACCTTCCCCTCCAGCATGGATTGGACCCGTTTAATCTCTGAGCCAAAAGAGAGTCTTTCGTGGGTCATTTTTGAAAGAAACGAAAACATAAGCAATACAAATTCCAACCATTCTCTCTCTGGCTCCCACCCTGGCTGTCCTTCAGAAATAGAGGAAAGGGCCTTGGGCCTTGAAATGCTGCTGTCTGCCTTACACTACCTGCCTCTCTGAGAAGACCTTTCCTCTCTCAGCAAGGAAGGACAATGGTTTCTCACAGCTGACCCTGGCCAAGCATTTTTTCACTCCATTAGTCTGAAGCACACAGGAAGGAGCCTGTGTCATTTAAAAGGGGAGGGGCGTTTGTGTTTTTCTGTATCTTATTTATGTTCTCCTGCAGCCAATATGCATTTCATAGTTCGGTAAAACTGCCCAGCGACTCCTCCACCTGAGGGTAAAAGATGAGCTGTGCTTCATCTCCCTTGCAGCCTGGCCCTGGAAAACTGTTCCAGTGCCTTTCACAGTCCCCCTGGGAAGCCAAGAAACCCTCCTCACAGGGAGAGTAACCTTGTAGTGGCAACAAGGTTGTCTCTTGGTGGCTCTCTTGTGCGGAGGAGCTGTGGGTGCTTGGGTACTGTTTGTGAGCACGAAGTCTAAAGCCCCGTTAGAGGCTCCACAGATTCTTTGTGTGCCCCCCCCCCACCTCTTCAGAAACTCTGCTCAAGATCTCTCAGCTATGGGGGCTGCTGGACTCAGGGGAGAGAGGCCAGCAAGTCTCTCCTCCTGGCTGTGTGGAAGTGTGGGGGTCAGAGCTGCCAGCTGTGAGGAAAAAAAAACTGTTGACTGGAGTCCGAATGGCAACAAAGACCCCCTGCGGAGCAGGCGTCATTGCCTCAAGGGGGAACATGAAGGACTTGAAGTACTCAGATACTTGCTCTCCCCTCCAAGATATCCCCATCCCCCGCCCCAGTCACCAAAACATCATTCCCAGCACGTCTTAAGTTGATGCCAATATGGAATATGAAGAAAATACCATGAAGCCAAAACATTGTAAAGCACACTGGCCTTTATTTCAACCTCATTAACAAGATTCTTGGGAGAGGAGGGGCCTGGACAGAAGAAGGTCTTGCTCTCCGTCGTGGCCCCGTGTCTTGGACTCCTGTGGGCTCAACCTCGGACTGTCCAGCATGCTCTCCTAAGAAGGAAAAAGGGAGACAAGTGGACGCTCAGGAGCCCTGTGGGAACTGAGGGGAGGGCTGGGGTGCTCTCTGGGGGAGAGGAAGGGGGCATCCTGGCCTGCTGTGAGGGATGAGAGAGGCAGGGGCAGACTCAGAGCCCTCACCTGAAGAACTTGGACATGTGACCCAGGGCTCTCTGGAACTGGCCCTTCCAGGTCCTTCTGGGACAAGCAGCCTCCCTGGTTCCTCTTGGGTCACAGAATACGTTCCCCATGGTGTGAGCAAAGGCCACACTTTCCGGGGAGTATTGTTGGCTTCTCAGAGTCTGAAAAAGAGAGTTGAGGCCTCCTCTTTGCGGCCCCTCATGGGTGCCGTCTATCACCCCATTTGGCTACTGTGATGTGCACTGCTGGTTGAGATGCTGAGGATGGAGAAGTGGGGAGACCTGCCCTGACCACACCCAGCCCCCCGAAGGATGTTCCCGACCACATGGAAGTGGGTCTGCCCAGCTGGTAGGAAGAAGGGGCATGAAGACCATGCTTCCAAGAGTGTGTGTAATGGCACCAGTGGCACCCCCTCCAGGACTTCTTTGCAGAGATACCTGAGCTCCCCACTAGGCTGGGTGCAGAGGTGGAGGCCTGCCTCCTGCGTTGCCCTAAGCCCCGCCCCTCCATGGCCCTAAGCCCTATTGCTTCTTGGTTCCGCCCTGCTTCAGTTCAGTACCTGGTGCTCAACCAGTGGATACATTTGTGGTGTGTGGCCTATGTCCCAACTCCCGCCCCTCGGAACTTTCTTTGTTTCTTCCTTTGCTTTTTATCTTCACTCTGGCCAGCTCAGCAGCCTGAACGCAAGTTGTGCTGGCTGAACTGAAAATGCAGAGGCCTTCGGTTATACGGTGAGTTCTCCTTCCGTGGGGTTTCCACGGACAAAAGTGCCCACGAGGGCTGTCTGTGGTAGCTGCAGAGTTAGGACTGAGATGTTTCTCATGGCCCTCACAAGGTGCACGGTCCAGATGGTTCATAAAAGCCGAGAACAAGGGCTGGGCATGGCGCCCTGAGGCCAGAAGGCCTGGACCCTAGTGTTTCTCTGTGAGGGCTTGCTCTGCACAGGTCACCCGCATATCTGCTCCTGAGTGCTTCTGGTGACCGATGGAAAGTATTCGGCGGCCTGGACAGCTTCTACAGTGTGCAGGACAGTCGTCAGGGGTCCAGACATAGGTTTTTCCATTTAGCACTTTACACTTAGAATCGTGATTGTTAGGGGTTATGTCTTGCAAGTTGTTGGAGCCATTGACCTTTGTTTGCTTTTTTCCTTAAGGGCATCCACTTCTTTTTCTGTGCCATTTCCTGATGTAATTATCGTAGAGCCTTGTTGGGCTGTTCATGGCCTTCCCTTGATTTCAGTGCTGTGTCTGCCCTGTCCTAAGGTGACTCCGTGCCTTGCTGCTTACCACCATGTTGTAGGATGATAGCGAATTTCCAGAGTTCAGTCCTCCATCTTGTCCTCATCCAAATGTCGTCAGCCATTTTGTGTCATATGCATTGCTAGAGAACTTTGAGCAATAACTTTTCCTTTTATTGATGATTACAGAGTGGAAATCCTGACCTTTTGAATGTTTTGATCAGTGAGTACAGTATACTTTTCAGTGATTGTGCCAATATCTTAACAGATATTTTCTTTATTTTAGTATTATTAAAGATGTCATTTAAAACACTTTGAGCCTCCAGTTAGTTATTTCTAATATATTGAATTTTAGTGGGATTGTGCCTACTAAATTTTCTATCCAAATACCTTGTACAGCATTTCAAACATTTAGAGATGACTTTTATCTGGAATGTGGAGTATTTCCTTTATCAAATATTATGTCACTTTTTAAGGAAGAAAATCCAGAGATGTATTTTGTTCAATGAAATGCAGTTAAGCATTCATAATTGGTCAAAGTGCAGAAAACATCGTTTTTGGAAAGTTCAGCCATAAATGGGACATCTGTATCATATGTTCCCCTTTCCCTCCAATCCTTCCCCCACTCCCCTCTTCCCTGTCTCCCACCCACCAAGCTTCAGAGAACACTTGAAAGAGGAGGCAGGGGTATTTTGAGACTAAAAGTCAGGAAAGACCAGGGCAAAACAGTGTCTTCTGCTCTTGACACGACCACTGTACTTGTGAACTCATAGCACAGATCTTGCAGACTATCAAGCCAGTCACTAATCTAGCATGGTTGGGGGAGGGGCTCATGAGGCTCCACACCTACCTCAGGAGTTATGGACAGCTGATAGCCCTGGGGGCTAGGGAGAATTGGCTTTCTCTAAAGTGTGGCCTCGGTGAGTCAGCCATGCTCCTGTGGATGGTGCCACACTCAGCATGGCACATGATGTCTTGGTGGATGGTTAAAGAAGAAGAAAGAGGACACAGAGTTTGGAGGGTGGGAAGGTAGATGGTGGTCATAGGAAGAGTTAGGGGAGGAGCGGGTGTGAATAGGTTAAAAATGCATTGTATTAACATGTCTCACAAGGTTGATGAAAATACTCTACACAAAAAGAGGACATGGTGGGGGTGGGGTGGGTCTGGGAGGAATCAGGGGAGGAGTCAGGTAGAATATGATCAAAATACATTGTGTGCATATATGAAATTATCAAAGAATTAATAAAAATATTATAGTAAAGTACAAAACTAAAACACAGTCTTTTACTTCCTCCCTTTCAATCTATATTCCTTTTATTTATTTTGATGGGTTTTTTTTTGTCCCTATGTGCCAGCTATGGCCTAAAGTTTAATGTGTGCATATGGTTAGAGGTCTGTATAGAGAGATATTCTGGCTCATTTCTGAATTTTTGGTTGGAGTTGTCTAGTCTGTCTTTTCAGTATCATGTGTTTTCTCTCATCAATACAGTCTAATTCATGTACACATGTGTATAGCCATAAATACACCCAAGAGGAAGAGACAGCATTTAGAGAAAGAAAAGAAAAGAAACTAAAGGGCAGTGGAAACGAGAGCGTAATGAAGGAAAGTAAAGATGAATGTCATGCTTTCTCATGTATGGAGTCTACATCCAAGTGTGAGTGAGGGAGGGAGTGAGTGTGTGTGTGTGACGTGGAAGCAAAAGAGGAACTATCTGTGTGTAAGAAGAGGACTGGGTGGAACATGAGTAATGGAGGGCAATGGAGGTATGTATGAGTAAAGTACAATGGTAAACATGTGAAAATGTCATAACTGATCAATCATTTTGAATGTTAAACAAAAAATATAAAATAATATTAAGATTATATATATTATGAAAAAGAATTATTTATCTTTTCACCAATAAGTATGTTTCTAGCAGTGAATTTTTGGTAGACGTACTCTATTGGATTGAGTATATGTCCTTGTGCTCCTACATTGTCAAATTTTTAATATGATATTTCTCATGAGTGGTCTTTAATGTTGTTAAATGTCTTTTCTGTCATACATCTTTGTAACTGCTGTTCTTTTATTTTGTCCCACTAATACAGTAAAATTCTTTTGTGTATTTTTTTTTGAGACAAGATCTCACTCTAGCCCAAGCTATCCTGGAATTCACTGTGCAGCCAAGGCTGGCCTCAAACCTGTTGGAATCCAGTTGTCTGAACCTTCTGAATGCTGGGATATAGGCATATGCCACCAGACCCAGCTTTAGTATTGGCATTTAAATGGAAATTGTCTTGTATTCCTAGGGTAAACTATGCTTGATATCGGGTATTTTTCATACATTCTTGGATTCAAATTGCTAAAATTTCATGAGAGAGGTTTGCATCTATGTTCATAAGGAATACTGGCCAGTAATTCTTCCTATACCATCTTTTACTTCTCCATAAAAGTAGTGTTGAACTTGTTAACTAAATTGGGAAGTTCTTTCTTTCACTTTCTAAAAAAGCTCTTGTCAGATTGCTGTAGCATTTTGTTCATTGGACATATTTAAATTTCAGTTATGCTTGAGGCATGTACTGAGCCAATGAATAACGTATGACATTTTATGGTGACTGGTGCAACTTGGGAGATTCAACCTAGTCCCAACACACCAGCAGATTGCTTGTTCAAATAAGGGGATAAAAGCATTTTTGCCTCTTAAGTCTTGGGAGTGTCAAAATTGTGCCTTATTTTCCTGTGTGTAGTGTCTGGGAAAGGAAATGATCAAGCTTCTGCTATATGTAACTAACATTAGGTCTTCAATCCCCCCTGCTTTAGGGAACTACGTAAGGCCTTGTCTGTTGTGAGTGCCCCCAAGAAGAAGCAGGGTATACCGATAAAGAGACGCCTGCTTCGGAGACAGAGAAGGATTATGGCCACTGCCCCTAAATCGCACATGCATGCCAAGAAATTGACTGTGGAAGAAGGAGTTTGCAGTAAGTATCTTTCACTAGATAGGGGACCTGAACTTGGGGAAGAAGTATGAGTATTTCTGTCACTAGTCCCATCGCTGACTTGCAGTGTGACCTTTAGCAAGAACTCTCTGGTGTGTTAAAAAAAAAAAAAAAAAAAAGAATCATGGTCAGTACAAAGTGTTACAGGAAGGAATGATTTGGCAAGGCATTGGGGAGCCGAAAAGATCAATAATAACATGAGGCTTCAGTACAGGTATGGGGTGTTTTATAAAGGAGATGGTAGGGGAGGAAGTCTCAGCCCAAATGTGACTATTATTTTATAGCTGGAAAGAACACTGTACATCAGCTCCAGGCCCAGGTTGACACAGCAACCCAGGAGGTAAGAAGAGCCTGTTGCCCAAGGGGGATTTCCCCATCAGCCATTGCCCAGACCCTTTCTACTATATCCCGAAGACAGTTTCCATTTCTAACCCTATGACCTACTCCTCTTGTGGCACTGGAAAAATCACTTCTCCCTGGACCTCAGTTTTCTCAAATCAGAGTAAAAGGTAAGGCTGGATGGTCTTCAAGGTTTCCACAGCTCTGATTTCTGTGTTCTTATTTTCATACAAAAATATACTCATCCTTTATCTCTCTGTGAACATCTGGGTGCCTGATCCTCATTTTTTATCTCTGCCCCCTTCAGGAAAGTTCTCAAGGGCCTGTGCTGCTGAGTCAGCTCCCAGAACCAACATCTGTGCTGTATACTCCAGAGACCCTGGGGCAACAACTGATGGTTTCCCTTTCTGGGGAGCCCCATGGGCCCTCTGCCATGCCAAGCATGTGAGTAGGACCAGGAACACAGAATGCACTGTGTTCGCAGATTTCCAACCTTGCGCTTAGTGCCACGGGAGCTAGTAACATCAGGAGGATGACAATAGGAAGAAGGAAGTAGACGATTGGGGAAGGAGAAATCAGCAAGAGCAGAGTACTCTCAGCTTTGACAATTTCTATCCATGAGGGTCTGGACAAGTGAATATTTTTCCAAGTCTCTGTTTCCCAGCAAGTGTGTTGGTGAACATAGTCTACATCTTAGTACTAACACAAGATCTACCACATAGTAAGCCTTCAAAGTGTTGAGAATGTTATTACTTTTTGACAGATGGAAAAGGAAGGTGCTGCTGAAATCTGGGAGCATTATAAGGAGGGCCACAGGGCCTCAGGGGAATGTCCAAAGGACAGCAGGAAAGAATCCCTAGAGGTGAACCTGAATTGTCTTTCATGGCCAAAGGGGATTGGGTAAAGTGGAGGCAAGATGCAACCACCAAAAAGGGATGGTACTCACATGCCTTCAGCTACTTTCAGACTAAAACACAGACACTGCGGTTCATCATCCTCATCTTCACTGTAGCCCTGGGAGGAAAAAGCCAGCACAAAGTATTGTCTCAGAGATGCAGTAAAGAGGGACCAAAAGGAAAATGAATCAACCAATAGAAAAGGCTTGCCCAAAGCCTGAGGATAAATATCCATGCAATCATTTGGATTCCCAAATCTTGGTATTGCAAATACCTGCTACTCTGTCTACTGGTAGTATATTCCCACGAGAACTTTTAATCCCCTAGCCCTACCTCTTCTTCTTCCAGGTACCCAAGCCTGATTCTTCAGCCCTGTGCCACTGCTGACCCTATGCTACTGCAGCCACAGGTCCTGGCAAAGACATGGGATGCAGAACAGCGGGAGGCACTAAGCTTTGGAGACGTGGGCACAAGTAGACTGGGCAGGGCGAGGGGCCGCTGGGAGAAACTGGGTGCTAGAGGGTCACTTGTCATAGAAGAGGACACACCTTGCCCTAGTCTTCATTCTCTCACACCCTCTCTTCTGCAGAGCCCCAGTGCCTCCAACCAGGCTTCGGTTGCTGCTACCTTGGAGTGGCAGGAGATGCTGGAGGCTGCTGAAGCTCTGCTGGCTCTGAAGAACTCTTCGCAGACACGTCACCAGCCCTGTGGCATGCCAGGTATGTAGGGGTATTTGGCAGATGGGAAGCTGTGTGGTGATGTCACCAGCCCTGTGGCATGCCAGGTATGTAGGGGTATTTGACAGATGGGAAGCTGTGTGACGAGCTCTAGGAACCCAGAGTTGGTGGTTTGAACTGTCTTGGAGCCAAGCACTCAAGTTCCTAAGACTGACTTGAGAGATGATGCCTCAGGGCTACTGAGTGACTCTTCAGATTACCAAATGTTTTCCTCTATACAAATTGCCCAGTGTGCTGACATCAAGAAACAGGTAGACTGAGGTCCCTGAGATAGCAAAGTCACGCTCCAGGGGAGACAGTATATCAAGTAGAAAGAATAGAACTGGGTATAATGGTTCCCAATTCATGGTTGTGTCCCAGTCCACTGTAGACTGAGATGGACTGGGAGAACATGCACAGGGGATAAGGGTCTGAAATGGAACAAGATCATGATGATGACTTCAGGGCATTTCCCATGTAGATACAGAACCTAGACACCCTTATCATGCCGAATTTTGCCAGTGAATTTCAGTGGCCAACACAAAACAGGAAGGGCTTCATGAGAACAGAGGAGTATTATTACATGGCAGGGAAGGCTGAGATGGAGTCTGGGTACTGCTGAGACAAAAACACCAATGGATATTGGTTTGTGGGTAGGAAGCCACTCTGGGTGGACATGCTGGAACAAAAGCAATTAATAAAGCTGGAGAGGTTAGCTGTCACTGAGGTCTAGCAGAGTGGGTGATGTAGGCTAGGCCAGCAAATCTGCAGGGTAAGGAGACAGAGAATTTCCTCGACTCACTGAGGATCATATCTAGACACCCCAGGTTTGACCAAAAGGGGCTGCTGCCTGAGGGACCGTAGAGCTAAGAGGAGAGATAAGGAATTCTGATGGGGATAGGGATATCCTGGAGACCCAAGGAAAGTAAAGAGAAAGCTGAGGAGAGCATCATGTGTGTGACTTGGCTCTGATCTTTGTCTTTCTGTCTTCAGGTCCTGCTGGAGAGAGGGGACGGCAGCTGGCCAGCCCCTCTATGCCACCCAGGCCTGCCAACTCTGGTTCGCTGCCTTCTGGACATCTCGATTGCATGTCCCTCTTGACCTAAGAACCCAGACTACGAGGCCTCGCTAGAGCACTGCCTGTTTGATTCCTGTTTCTGAACTTGCAAAATGGCTCCTGTCCAAAGTGCTTAATGTGTTTTTTAAGCATTCAGGTATTTTATAAGCTTTCAGATCCTTTTTTATGATATAGGGCAATTACTTGGCTTTCCTATGTTCTTTATCCCCATCCCTTATTTCTTTGGAAGCTGGGGCTTTTTATGTGTCTTATAAAATGCTTTGTGCAATCAAATATGATCAATCAATCTATCAGTGGGGTTCTGAGTGATATCAATGCCAGTGTTTTCCTTTGTGTGCACTTGCACACTTACCTGTGCACTACTGTACTTACATACGTATGTGGAAACATGAGTATTTTCACATTGCATATAGATTTGTGTCTTACCAAAAATAAATAATTTTATAAGGCACTAAGAAGTATGGGTTGTTTGTTAAGCGGCATATGGTAAATATCAGTTAGCTAAAAATGTATTCTATCAAAGCATCAAGCAAGAGGGTTCAAAAGAGCAAATATCAGTCACGATGTCTTTCAGAATTGCACAGCCCCTTGGTTTGCTACCCAAGTCAACATTGTGCAGTATTCAGTGGGCTCCTTCATCCCTGGATGAGGTTCTGCATCCTCTAACAATGGTCAAACTCAGACAGACAGAAATTTCAGCCGGACTTTGTTGGATGCACTCGTTCCCCCTGTTTCTTTCCATGCCTTTCCTGATTTCATCACAAGCGATTGATGATGACACCTATTCCTACTATGCCTTTTTATCCTGATGCTCTGTTCATCAGAATTCTGATAGTCTCCATCTGATAGTGGAAAAGTCAACATGCAAAATCAGTTAGGATATGGAGCAAGACTGAAGAACATCTCATTTCTCTTGTACTCCCTTGACCAATTACATGGATGAGTGATCCCTAAGTCCATTCATTCCCAGTGACAGATGATTAAAGTCAAATATTCCTGAAGGAGTTGTGTGAGGAAGGGCCAAGGTCCTGCTATATAGTGACGTCCTCACCACGTGTTGCTGAGTTATTACTTCTGCATTTGTAGGCACCACTAGGCAGTTTCCCATTCTGAATGCACAGAGGTATGTATGGTAAGTGCAATTAGTGTATGATTTTTTGGGGGGTTTCCAAGACAGGGTTTCTCTGTGTAGCTTTTGGAGCCCGTCCTGGAACTCACTTTGTAGACCAGGCTGGCCTCGAACTCACAGAGATCCACCTGCCTCTACTTCCTGTGTGATGGGATTAAAGGTATGCGCCACCACCATCCAGGTTCTTATATAATTTTTAAACCATTATTAGTATTTAACTTTTTATTTGAAATTTATTTAAGATTTATATTCAGATATTGTATAAAGATGACATCCAGTTATACAGATATCATATGTTAAACATTTTCCAAAATAGGTGGCATTCATATTATGATATTCAAGAATACATGAACTCCAAGACCCATGAGAAGTGTAGAGGTCAGTTGAAAAGCCACAGCACATAGGTCATGACAAAAACAAGAAAGAATTCTAGCAATGGGTGTAGGAAAATTTTCGAGTATGTCTCTCTATAACCCTATCTCTACTATACATAATGTAGAACAAGTAGGAGAAATCTGGAACACTTAGCCCCTGTACTGGTACCGACATGGTAGACTGGCCTATGAATTCAATGATCTGGGTTATATAGCAGCTATATGACAAACTAGTTTCTATCTTGCTTGACTTGGAAGGCTGAAGGAAATTGATTGGCAGTTGGAAGCCCCTCACAACAGGCCAGCAGCATTTAGGAGCTGCAGGTCTAAATGCAGGTACCATGGGAACAAGAAGCTAGGAGAGGTTATAAAGGTGACTGAGTCACTAAAGGTGTGCAACATTAAAAGGCATATATATCAACAATTACAAAAACAAATTAAAACTCCAGAGGTTACACTGAAAGAAACTCAGGACCAGGAGGGACATCAGAAAGAATTGAAAAAAAAAATCACCATAACCACGTTTGCTAAGTTAAATGAGAACACAGATAAATAGTCAAAACAGTGTTCAAAGTAGCAGAAAAATGAAGACAGAAGTCCAATTTTGAAGCCTCACATGTGATATTTTTGTTTTCCATTTTTTTTTTGTTTTTTTTTTTTTGTTTTTTTTTGTTTTTCGAGACAGGGTTTCTCTGCGTAGCTTTGCGCCTTTCCTGGAGCTCACTTGGTAGCCCAGGCTGGCCTCGAACTCACAGAGATCCTCCTGGCTCTGCCTCCCGAGTGCTGGGATTAAAGGCGTGCGCCACCAACGCCCGGCTTTTTTTTTTGGTTGTTTTCCATTTTTATTAGATCTTTTTATTTGATTAATTTTATTTTATGTGTGAGTGTTTTGCCTGAATGTATTCATATTTTCCACATCAATGTTTAGTGCCCATGGAGCTTCAAAAGATGGTATGAGATCCCCTAGAACTGGAGTTACAGATGGTTGTGAGCCACCATGTGGGGGATGGGAACCAAATGCAGGTACTCTGCAAGAACAGGTGTCTTCTCTCCAGGCCCTACACTTTCTGATTTTAAACCACAGTATAAAGTTACAATTATCACAATATTCTGGTATTGGGCATACAAAAAAGACAAACAGTCCAGGAGAATACCATAGCATCCAGAAATAAATCTTCATCCATATGTTAAGTGACCTTTGACAGGGGTGACAAGCCCCCTGGATGAGGGACAGTCCTGCTTCAATAGGACACATTGGAAAACTACATAGAAGAATGCAGTTGGTACATTACATCATCTAAAAATTACCTAAAAGGAATTAATATACAAAAAGGAAAAAAAAGAGTTGCTGAGTTTACATTTGTCTGCCTTTTCTCAGAACAAGATGAAAATGAAATATTCCTGCTGTTTTCATATCAGGCCATCTTTGATTATTGAAATCATTACTTTAGAAAAATTTAATTTTTGATCAATTGTGATTGAAATAAACTATCCTATAATAGTTTCATATTTACATAATACTTAATAGTACAGTGACTCCAAATTTGTGTAGCAATTGTATCACTTTTGAAGTAATGTTCACACATATCCATGTATGGGTATTGATCACTTTGTCTGCAAATGGAAGAACAAATTGAATGATTAATTTAATACCTGTGTGAAGCAAGCAGAACAAAACAATACGAGGTATAGCATCAATTAATGTGGGTTAAGATCCATACCATTAAGAAATGCACCTTTCAGAAGAACACACACAAACCAAACATTAGAAATGTAAATCTTGGCACACTTACACACCTATTACAGGAGAATGGAGCAGTGACTAATAGGGAATATAAATTATTGGTTTTAATCCAGTCCTTAAATTTTGAAGCCTTGGAATCCAAGAAAGCAGGCAACAGAAAAATCCAGAATTGGGATTATTCACTGAGCATCGGTTGATCATGTAATTTAGAGGCAACCCATACACAGGCACTACTAAAAATGACAGGCAGTGAAAACTTCCCAGGTGAAGATCCGGAGAGGTAAACTGCAGAGGTAAACAGATGGACGTCAGGCGCATACTAGGTATTTGATAAACTGAGGACCTGATAGTGTTCCATGCACCCTCTTGAGGCCAGTAAGACAAGGAGCCTGAGCCTGCCTGTGCTCTACAGGACAGCAGGGAGCACAGAGAGGACACAGCCTATTCACTGGAGCAGCACTGGGAATCTAGGTGGATCTTAAGAACTTAATCTTTGATGTCATATGAAAGTGATTATGCAAAGCTGTGGCCCTAAATCTATAGGAAGCAACAGCTGAACATCTCTAGACGAACTGACAAAATAAGCAAACCTTCAATAACGTTTATATGTTGTGTTAATTACTTTCCTGTTGCTATGATAAAACACCATGACCAGGGAATTTAGAGAAGAGTGGGCTTATTTTGGCGTGTGGGTCCAGAGGGTTAAGAGTCTATTATGGCAGGGAAGCATGGCAACGAGCAGTTAGCCTGGCAGCTGGATCAGGAAACTGAGGGCTCACATCTTGATCTATAAGGAAAAGCAGAGAAAGCAAACTAGAAATGGCCCGAGTCTTTAAACTTTCAAAGACTGCCCCCAGTGACATATTTCCCCCAGCAAGGCCACACTTCCTAAAACTACTGAAATAGTGCCATCAACTGGGGACCAAGTGTTCAGATGCTTGAGACTATGGGGGGACATTTTTCATTCAAATCATGGCATTCCAATATTCACTGGCCACCATTGTCCTGTGGGCATATAATAATGTAAAATTCATTTTGTCCAATTTCAAAGGTCCTCAGAGCCTTCTACAGTCTCAACACAGTTAAAAATCCAAAGTGTCTACTGAAATTCAAGGCAATTTCTTAATTGCACCCCGTAAAAAAAAGAAACTACATATTTCCAATATATAGTGGCACAGAATGTACATTGCTATTCCAAAATGGAGGACTGGGAGCAGAGTAAAGAAATACTGGATCAAAGCAAGACCAAAACCCATCAGGGTAAATGTCAAGTCCTGTAGCTCCATGTCTGATATTGAGACTTTAATTTCAAAGGGTTAGATGGCCCTACTCCTTCAACTTTGCTGTCCACACCATACAAATCTTTCTGGGACTGTTCCCTATGTTCAGCTGTCTTTGGCCGATATCTCGTAGCTCTGGCATCTCCAGCATCTTGAGATCTCCATCACAACCAGAGAAAGATTCACCTAATGGCCTCTCAGGCCTCCATGCAAAGATTCCACTGCCACATATTGCCTGGACTCAGTGAAACCATGGAGGAAAATTCCATAACCCCTTTAATCTTGTATCCTTCACGACTTTAAAGCCAGCATCACGTGGACAACATAGCCAAGTTTAGGTGCCATCTTGGGTTGAATGAAATGCTGAAACTGTTAGAAGAACACATAGACATCACCCTACAAGACATAGGTGTAGGAAGTAACTTTCTCAATACGACTCTATTTGCTCAGGTATTGGAACCAACAGTTGACAAATGTGACCTCATAAAACTAAAAGGCTTCTGTACAATAAAGGAAATAATCTAGTAAATAGGAAGTCCCTAGAGTGGGAGAGAATCCTTGATTGTTACATATCTGATAGGAGATTACTATCCAGGAGATATAAAGCGCTTAGAGCCAAGAAAACAAATGGACTATGGTTCCAAAACAGTTCTCAAAAGAAGAATAACAGTGGCTAAGAAATATCTTAGCAATTATGGAAATGAAAATTAAAACTACTTTGAGATTTCATCTTACTCCAGTCAGAACAGTTAAGGTAAAAAATAACTGACAGCAAATTCTGTTGAACACGTGGGGAATCAGGAGCCCTCATTCACTCTTAGTGGAATTGCAAATTGTTGCAGACTATCTGGACATCAGTGTGGAAAATTCTCAAACACTAAAAACAAATGTACTAAGTGACCCAGCTATACAATTCCTAGGCATATGCCTGAAGGACTGGACATTTTACTCCACAGACACTTACAGCTATATTCATTTCCATTCTATTTACAATAGATAAGAAATGGAAACAATTTCAATGTCATTCCACTGATAGATGGCTAATGAAAATGTGGTGCATATACACTATGAGATATTATGCAGATGTAAAGAAAAATGAAATTTGCAGGTAAATGGATGGATCTAGAAAATATTATATTGAGTGAGGTAACCCAGGCCCAAAAATAAAAGTGCCACATGTTCGCTCTTATCTTTGGATCCTAGCTCTGAATCTTTAGATGTGAGTATAGCAGTTGGAGTAACAGCAAAAAAGAGGGGTGCAAAGGCCTCATGGGGGCAGAGAGCTCGACAAAGAGAAATAATAGGACACAGGTGCTATGAAAAGGCAAATGGGAAAAATGATGGGGCATGGGAGGGCAACATGGAGAGAGAGGGAGAGACATGGAGTAAAAAAAAAACTAAAATTGCTTTAAAAGACTATAGGAAATCATATTTTATGTTTACTTAAAATTTTCCACGCATACGCACATACATATAAAGTTATGCCACTTGGGGATGACAGTGTTTCCTTAAGAATTGTTAATCATGGAATTAAAAAAAAAAAAAACTGTGCCAGGCATGCGAAACTTCCTTTTGAGTTGTTGGTTGGGGGAGTCCAAAATATGGCCATTGCCATTGGTTGCCTCCTGAAAATTGAAAGTAAGGCCCCATTACTGAAAGATAGCATATACTTTTGGCAGAGCCATTGGAAGAATCAAGATAGAACTGACATGAAAGCCCATTCCTGAGAACTAACTCATGTATTACTGGAAGAAGTTGGGCAAGCTACGGAGGGAGAAGAGCCATCAACAGTTCCACCCAGCTGTAATGCCTGTGAAGCACAACAATGACCACAATGACAAGATGTCCCCAAAGGGGCACTATCGATCATGTGGCTAACCCACAGCCATCTAATTGGACTTAAGACTCGCACAATAGGGGGAATTCATGATTGGTTATGTAAACCTAGACCACTCCTCTTAGCTGGTGAAGCCATGAACTCTAGAAGAGAACCCATTGCTGCTACTTTTCTAAATCAGTATAATTTTAACTGCATTCTAAATACTTATCGTCAACTATTCATAGATAAGTATAGCTCTAACTCCTCGCCAAAGAAGCTTCTCTTGCAGCAAATGGAGACCATTACAGAAAGTTACAACTGGTCAAAATGCAAAGAACAATGGAGTGTGGAGTTTCCAGCCCTAATTGATACATGTACAATCCAATCCCAATAGCAAAGGCTCAGGGAACATTGTGGAAGAGAGTGGGGAGAGACTATAAGAGTCAGGACCAGGAAGGAATGTCTATTGTAAGACAGTGTCTTCTATGTGTGACAGGGAAGCTAATCCAGGAAATCTCAATCATATGATTGCAAAAGAAGTCATAAAAATGACAACACTGATTGATATGTGAACATGAATAGGGAAATTCTCACTGTTGGAAGGTATTCACCAGAGACGACTACTTGGACATGGGTTTAAGCCAAGAGGAAGTCTTTATTAGCTGGCTGACAGCTATACTGGATGTTTGGGATCCCAGTGTAGCCCCTAGTCTTTCTTAGGGTGAGCTCTGAAGCGCATAAACCACATTCTGGGTTGAGCTACTTCAGTTAGCAAGAACAGTTAGCTGGAAGAGAACTACAGAAGCCAAAAAGAAAGGTTAGTACATTTTGAAACTTTCCCAGAACTATATGGACTTTGATGGATTAGTCCTACATTTTAGTTTGTGGCAGAGTGTTATGGCCTGAGTGGTACTTTCATTTATAGAGTCAGTTGTGCTAAAGTCTTGGAGCCTACAAAGTCTGGGACCCTATTACATCACAAGGCTTCACCCTAGAAGAGTTACAGGTAACTAATGGTTGCAGAGAGGGAGAATTGGTCTTCCCCAGGGCAAGACCCCCTGATCCATTATCAAATTACAAGGGGCCTAAGCACAAACGCATATGAGCAACAATAAGTGACCTTAGCACGTTATATGGATAAACTTATGTGAACACACACATATAAAACAATTGTAAATAAAGAATAAGAGGCTATGAATTTGATAAGGAATGAGAGGGACAC
Source organism: Peromyscus leucopus (assembly GCF_004664715.2). Classification (NCBI taxonomy): domain Eukaryota; kingdom Metazoa; phylum Chordata; class Mammalia; order Rodentia; family Cricetidae; genus Peromyscus; species Peromyscus leucopus. The sequence goes on along the minus strand of NC_051083.1, from coordinate 62,472,009 downwards.
AGATGGAGTGAAAAGGAGGGAGACAATGATGTGAACACAGTACTCATGTATGAAATTGTCAAAATTAAAACATTAAAAATATTTTTATTAGCATATTACCTCTTTTTGTATTTGTGCATTGTTTGACCTCTACACACACACACACACACACACACACACACACACACACACACACATACACACAGAATTCCATAGAGACTTGACTTTTCTTTATTCAGTTTACTCTTTTTTCTTATTTTTTATTTAAATTTTTGAAATTCATTTTACATACCAACCACAGATCCCCCTCTCATCCCTACTCCAGCTGCCACCCCAACCTCCCCCACCCAACCCAACCCCCACCCCCTCCTCCGAAAGGGTAAGTCCTCGTGAATGAGAGCACAGCAAAGCCTGGTACATTCAGTTGAGGCAGGACTGAGCGAGCCCTCCTCGCTGCATTAAGGCTGAGCAAGGTGTCCCACCATAGGTAATGGGCTCCAGAAAGCCAGTTCCTGCATCAGGGATAGATCCTGATCCCACTGCCAGGGGCCCCTCAAACAGACCCAGCCACACCACTGTCTCCTGTATGCAGAGGACCTAGTCAGCAGTTTACACTTTTATATCTCTTAATAAATATGTGCATTTTACAAAGGGTGTTGACTGCACTGGGAAAATGAAAAAAGAAAGGTCTTGAATTTGAAAGAGACCAAGGAATTTTATAGAGAAGGGTTAGGAGGGAGGAAAGGAAAGTTGGAAATAATGTAATTATATTATAATCTGTAGTGGTTTGAATGAGAATGACCCCCATAGGGTTACATGTTGAATGTCTGGTCCTCAGTTGGTAGACTGTTTAGGAAAGATTAGTAAGTAGTATGGCCTTATTGGAGAAGGTGTGTCGCTGGGGTTGGGGGATGGGCTTTGATGTTTCAAAAACCCATGCTAGACAAAGTCCCATTTTTTTTCTGCTGGCAATTTGTAGTTTGATGTAAGTTCTCAGCTACTGCTCCAGACCCATGCTTGCCTGCCTGCTGACACAGTCCCCAATGGGATGATCACAGACTAACCTAACCCTCTAAAACTATAAGCAAGACCCCAATTAAATGTATCTTCTATAAGTTGCCTTGGTCATGGTATTTTGTCCTGCTGATAGAACAGTAACTAAGACATAACCCCCAAACATAATAGAAACAATTTTTAAAACTGCAAAAAAATATCAATTATTACCTTCTTTGTGCATTTTAAATGTCAGATGAGGTCTTCCTATATTACCTAGGTTGGACTTGAACTCTTGACTCAAGTGATCCGCTCATTTTAGCCTTCATATTTGCAGGAACTACATGCACCAGAATTTCACTTAGTGTAAACTGTCTCCTTCCAATGTCTGTAGAATGCATCTTTACATCAACAGTTTCATTTGTGAAAATGGGAGTATATTCTTCATTTTATATTAGTCTATACAGAGTTCAATTGTTTCCATTTTAGGAGACTACTATTTTTATTTTAAAAAAAATTGCATGATAACTTTATACATAAGTACCTTATTTACATCAGTTCTACCCATTTCTCCTCCTCTGGAACTCCTCCTATACCACCCTAATTTTAATGCACTTTCTTATATATATATCCTACTGGGTCCATTTAGTGTTGCTCATAAGTACATATGTTTAGAGCTTAAATGCTTTATTTCATGTTTTATTTAGTTTCTATGGTTTTTGGTGTTGTGTTTTGTTTTTCTGAGATGGTTTTTCATTTTTCTTAGTGTACAAAAAAATGGCTTTCATTATTATGGTCATACATATAGGTTGCGTGTATTCATCTCCTTAACCTTTTTATTATTACTTTTATTCGTTGAGATTTTGTGCAATGTATTTTGATCATATTCACCTCCTCCCTACTCCTCCCAGATCCAACCTCTCCTCTCTACCCACCAACCAAGTGTCTTCTTATTTTTTTCAACATCAAGTGCAACTTGTGCTGCCCATATATTCTTATGGGTTTGGCATTCCATTGGAGTGTGGTCCACTTACAAGAGGCAACATTCTTAAAGTGCTCCCCATCTCCTAAACTACCAATTGAAAATATCTCCTCAGATAGAGCTTGTATCCACCTCCTCTCTCTATGCTGGGATTTTTTTCTGACTTGCAAGGGGTTTGTGCATGCTATACCAATTGCTTTGAGTTCATATATGGAGCTGCCCTACTGTGTCCAGAGGATAATTTTCTTATTATCATCCACTGTCTCTGACTCTTATAGTGTTTCTTTCCCCTCTTCCACAAAGATCCAACTGTGTGCATACCAACAGTTGATCTTAACACTGCCCAGGAGGGACACATCTCTAGAGACCCAAATTTGTGATTCTGCAGAAATTTTAGAGCTGTCCTGTAATTTTGGTTATGGTAAATATGGAGAGTGAGAAAGATTCAATAATGATATTTCAGCCCTGCTAGAAATTATATTCCGTGAATCCTTTTCTCAAATCCCAGTAACAAGATGTACCCTAAAGTCATCTATGAGAATGGAAACCCAGTCTCCAAGTACTTGTATATCAGTGCTGAGAAAGTTGTTTAGGGGACAGGGGAAGTCAGGAGAGGCCAACTGGCGATGTCTTCAGAAAGAAACATCTGGAAGATGAACTGTGCCACAAATCCCTTCTTTCATCAAGGCTAACGTTGTGGAAGAAAAAAGGCAGGGTAAAGAATAGTGAGGAATGACCCAGAACAATTGGGTCACCAGGAAACCTGAATACTTCCTACAAAGACAGGAGGCCTCACTGTGCAATGGGCTTGCTAAACAACAGATCTGATTTGTGGTGGTTGACCCAGCAGTGGGGCAGATCTTCTTCTGCTCCCTGTCGCTCTCATATCCATAGCTTTGAAAAGTTTAGACATAAAACTTGAGCGACGTGAAGATTTACACCTCAATTTTCAGTAATTGTTTATCAAATCCTCCTGCTGTATTCATGTTGTACATGAACAGAGACCAGTAACATCTTTTATCTGCTGTTCCAATTGCAGGAATATCTTATAATTTTTAATGCTCACAGTAAACCCTAAATTAAAATCAGTAACTATACCTCTTACCAAGGATATCAACTTGTCTTTTCCTCCTTTTCTCGTGAGAATAATCTGGGATTTCTTACTGAATGCCTGCTCACTCCTTTCTCTTCTAATCTTGATTCCCTCTTCATATAAATATTTGTAGAGGAATGGCTGTGTGCTAAGACTCAGCCCCAGCTGGAGACATGATCTCACTGTGGTTCTTAGAGAAATTCAAACCTTCAATCCTACCATGGGTTCATTTTGTCAAGCTTTGAACTGTATTCATACACTGAGGTTAAAAAAATTTAAAAAATGATATATTAATTAATCAATTTAATTGTGGTAAAATTGTCAAAAGACTTGAAAAAATTGAATGTATTCACTTCTGTAATGTGAGAAAGAAGGATGCCACGAACTCACTATATATTCCACATACACCGTGAATTTTCCATCCTCCTGCCTCAGGCTCCTGAGTACATGAGATTATAGACCTTTACCATTAGGCCAGCATACACATACTCTCATTCCTTCTTTTCAAGGTGTCTGTTATTTATCATTACATGCAATTGTCTTTTCTCACCCAGTAATTTAGTGTACTGAAAAAATATTTACTTGTGTGAGATGAGGACAGAATTTTCAGGAGCTAAATTTTAATGAAATCCAAAGAAAGATGGTTCATATGTAGCCCTGGCCTTTTGTACTTGGTTCACTGAACCTTCATGCTCTGAAATTCCTTTCTAACATGATTGGAGGACATGCAAAAATCCTAACTGATTTTCTGGAACAAAAGTAATGCATAATTATAGCATTATAAAAGAGTAATCAAAGAACTGCTACTACCTTCCATAAACAGCATAGTCTTGTGCAACATCAAATGAAAATCACTTTTAAAACAAAACAAAAAGGAGTAGGGTAATTTTTTTGTTTTTGTTTTGTTTGTTTGTTTGTTTGCTTGCTTGCTTGCTTTTTTGTTTTTTGAGACAGGGTTACTCTATGTAGCTTTGCTCTGTAGACCAGGCTGGCCTCAAATTCATAAAGATCCGCCTGGCTCTGCCTCCCAAGTGCTGGGATTAAAGGCCTGCGCCACCACCGCCCAGCTGGTAAATTTTTAAATGTAGTGGGGCAGGTAGGAGAATTTAAATATGGACTGTCTGGCAACCTGGCTAATACTTGCATTTAACGATTTTTCTTGGTGAGATACTGTTACTGTGCTCGTCTGGGGACACAACACAGTTCTCAGGAGATGCGTGCCAAAATAATTTAGGGGGAGGGTTTGAATCGCTTAGGTGGCAAGGCGAAGCTTCAATCCCTACAAGAAGCCAGTGAAACAAGCCAATGTGAGTATATGGTTTAGATAAAAGAGGGTTCGCTGTGTTTGACTTCAGCTGTGTCTTCTCGCGCTAAAAAAGGTGGGGGAAATGGATTGTTCCCCCAATTGTGGAGTTGCACGAGATTTGCTTGAAAATCACCAGGGAAATACGGAGATCAGAGGACATACCCGAAAGGAGATTTGCAGGGAGTTATTAAGGGTGTCAGTGGAAGAAGGGTAATTGCTGTCCTCTCTCCCTGCACTGGTTCTCGAAGGTTGTCCCCGGCCCCAAATGCCACCACCATCAGAGGAAGAACAGAAATGTGGTCCAAGATCAAACTCTGCTTCCCACACGTGGTGCTCTAATCTGAGACTGCAAATATGGTGCTCAACACGGTGTGTTAAAGAACCATTGTGAGCTCGCCATGGGGCTCGTGTCTATAATCCCAGCACACAGAAGGCTGGGGCGAGTTAGAGGACAGCCTGGGCTACACAGCAAGTTGAAGACCATCCTGAGCTACACAGCGAGACCATTTTTCAAAAGAATTTTTAGGGGCTGGAGAGATGGGTGGGCTGTCCTGGAGGATCTGGGTTGGATTCCCAGCACCCACGTGAAAGCTCACAAACATTTGCCCCAAAATTGGGTCCCAGAGGGTCCAACAAGCTCTTCCAGCTTCTGAGATCACTGCACTCTTGTGGTGCACAGACATGCATGCACGAAAGTCATACACACAGAATAAATCAGTAAATCTTTAAATATATTTTAAAACAGAACAAAAGAGAAAGAAAAAAAAAACAGAAACCCAAGAAGCTACAAGCATCATGAGTTGGGCAATATTCCAGGATCACGGCTCTAAAGTAATGAAGCTTCAGGTTCTATATAGGGGCTGTGTACAAATTATTCATATTTGCCTGAAATGAACCAAAACATGGTTGGAATGTGGGTTATGTGTGTGTGGCTGCACACTCCCCTGTGTATGTGGGCTTGTTGAGGTCAGAGGTGGACTTGGGTGTCTCGCTCAATCCCTCTTCACCTTCTTTCTTGAGACACTGTGTTTCACTGAACCTGGATCTCACCGATTTGCTTCGACAGGCAAGCAAGCCCCAGGGTTCCTCTTGTCTCTGCCTCCCCAGTGTTGGGATGGCAAGATCCTTCCTCCAAAATCAGCATTTTATATGTGTTCTGGGGTTCAAACACGGGTCCTCGTGGTAACTACGTACAGACTGAGATATCGCTCTGACCCCCACAGGCTAACATTTATTTTTATTTGTTTGGTTTTTTCAAGACAGGGTTTCTCTGTGCAGCACTGGCTATCCTGGAATGCGCTCTGTAGGCCATGTTGGCGTTGAACTCAGAGATCGGCCTACCTCTGCCTCTCCGGTGCTGGGAGTAAAGACGTGTGAGACACCCGACGCCCGCCTTAAGCCCTCACGTGCTGAACTTTGGGAAGGTGAACAGGAGCTTTGTAAGCAGATATGCTGAAAACGCCTGCACGTCACGTTTCCCACGAAAAGGAGGCAACGCAGGTAAACACCACTAGAGAGCAGAAGTCTCATTTCTCTCCCCAGAGACAGGCATGGGTGCTGGGGAGAACTGTGCAGAACACAGAGCAGCCATAAGGTGGCGACAAAGCCAGTCTGAGGGGAGGAACTCTGAAAGCTCATTGGTCCAGAAACAACAGGTGCTGAGGAGGGAAAAAGAAGCGCGGGCAGCTCATTGGCAGGAAACTGAGTTGGCAGAGGAAGGACCTGCATCTTGCCTCAGAACTCAGCTCCTCGCTTCTGATCCGCTGGACACTGAGGTAACTACAGGCTGGCATCAAAATAAGATTTGCACATTCCTTGTCCTGTTCTCCCCGTTCTCTGGCGTCTCTGGGAACCCAGTTCCTTCAGCTTTCTGCCTCCTCGTGCAAGTCTACCGGGGCGAGGCCAGAGAGGCGAGGCCAGAGAGGCGAGGCCAGAGAGGCGAGGCCAGAGAGGCGAGGCTAGTCCCCGCCTAGCCTGCCCACTCGTGGAGCACTGGCTGCAAGGTTTCCCAGCTTCGGGACCCTCAAGGAGGCGACCTTTGGCTCAGGTTAGGCAGGAAAGGATGACTGCGTTTCCTGGGCAGAACCTGTGCTCTTTGAACAGCTGGAGGATGATAGACAGACAGACACAAGGAGGGTACTGCTGAGGAAGAGGGGAAGCTGTGCTTAGGTGCCACTGGTGAAATGTGGAGAAGCATCTAGAAGGTTGGCCAGAGATATGGCGGAAGGCATGAGTTTCCATGACAGCAGAGAGTATGTTGTCCTGAGAAAAACAGCCTGCTGAGGAACTAACTCCTGGCTTGAACGGGGCATAGCATTTCAACACAGGACCATAAAAAAAATGTTTTTTAATTTTTAAAACTGTCCCGGTGTTATGAGTTGTCATCAAACTCACCATTCTCCTGCCTCAGCCTCCTGTGTAGTGGGATTTTAGGCAGGAGTCAGCCAAGTTGGCTTGGGTAGAACACGATTTCATGAGGAGCACGTGGTCAGTGATTTCCAAGGAGATCAAAGGAATTATTATTAAGATTGAAGTGGGGCTTGCGGATAAACCATAATCCAGGGAGAAGGGACTTTATGGCACCCTTGAGCTAATGGACAAGTTCACTCACATCCATGTGAGTGGTCAGAAGTCAAGTTAAAGTTAGGACTTTCGGGAGACAGTTCAAGGTTGACCCATAAGTCAGGATTAGCCGTTGGCTTTGGAAGGACACAGTATGAAGTAACAGATCAGGGAGTGGTGACTGCAGAAGGGGTGTATGTGTGTGTGTCTGTGTTTGTGTGTGTGTGTATGTGAGTGACTTGTGTGTGTGTGATTCTGTGTATGTAACTGTGTGTGATTCTGTGTATATAACTGTGAGTGTGTGTGTGACTGTGTGTATGTGTGGTGTGGTGTGTGTGTGTGTGGTGTGGTGTGTGTGTGTATGACTGTGTGTGATTCTGTGTGTGTACTCTGTGTGTGTGTGTGTGGTGTGGTGTGTGTGTGTGACTGTGTGTGATTCTGTGTGTGTGTGGTGTGTGTGTGTGTGTGTGGTGTGTGACTGTGTGTGTGGGTGTGGTGTGTTGTGTGTGTGTGTGTGTGACTGTGTGTATGTGAGTAGTGTGGTGTGTGTGGGGGGGTGGTGTGGTGTGTGTGTGTGTGACTGTGTGTGTGTGAGGTGTGGTGTGTGTGTGTGTGTGTGGTGTGGTGTGTGTGTGTGACTGTGTGTGTGTGTGTGACTGTGTGTATGTGAGGTGTGGTGTGTGGGGGGGTGTGGTGTGGTGTGTGTATGTGTGACTGTGTGTGTGATTCTGTGTGTGTAACTCTGTGTGTGTGTGACTGTGTGTGATTCTGTGTGTGTGTGGTGTAGTGTGTGTGTGTGACTGTGTGTGTGTGTGTGACTGTGTGTATGTGAGGTGTGGTGTGGTGTGTGTGTGTGGTGTGGTGTGTGTGTGTGTGACTGTGTGTATGTGAGGTGTGGGGTGGGGGGCGTGTGGTGTGGTGTGTGTGTGTGACTGTGTGTGATTCTCTGTGTGTAACTCTGTGTGTGTGTGTGAGTGATGGTGAGCAGGGAAAGGCACGATCAGGCTTCTGCGAGGCTTAGGAGAGCAGGTTGTTAGGAGAAGGTGATGTGAGAGAGGGACTTGTGTGAGGGAGATTCTGAGTAATCAGGTGAGATCAAGGTTAAAACAAAAACCACGGTTTAAAAAAAGAGGAGGAGGAGGAGAGGAGGAGGAGGAGAGGAGGAGAAGGAGGAGGGGCGGGGGAATTGGTTCCAGAGATGGCAGGATGGAGGACAGGAAGATTCTAGGCACCAGAGATAGAGTTATCTGGTGGTAGAGGAAGTACACTGGGGGGGGGGAATTCCAGTGGCCATTTTGGTGGCCTCCCCAACTCTAGAGCCACAGAACACAGAACTTGAAAGACAGTCTGTTTTCTAGTGGACTTGCGACTCGAACTTAACATGGAGTATGGGACCAGGTCACTAAAAGGGGCGGGGGGGTCAAACTGGGTCCCAGGGAACCATAATTTGCTCTGACTGTGCCATGCCCATGGAATCAGAACAAGTCAGGGGTGAACATGTTTCTGCCTCTTCCAGACCTATAAGTACACCTCCTCAGGAATCTACACTCTCTAGGGCAGAGGTCGGGCCTCCTGTGTGTGTGGCTAACAGGACTCTTTCAATGCCCTATTTCAGGGAGTCTGGTGGAGCCTTGCCTACTGTGAGTTCTGTAAAGAAGGACAGTGTACACAGAGAAAGAGGCATCTCACTTGAGGCCTGAGAAGAACTATGGATGCAAACCGCAACTCTCATATGGATGCTAAGAAGTGCCCCGCCAAATCACCAGGCATGAGTGAGTCTCTGGCCAGGGAGTGGGGGTGGGTCTCCGTTTGGCATCAGTAATCCTAAATGCTTCTGCCAGCAGCCATGCTACAGAATTTCCACTTGACCTTGGGCAAACCCTCCCCAGACCTTAACCTGTCCAGGTTTAAGGTTCCTATTAGTGCCAAGTATCATGCGCTTAGAGAAAGGAGAGGCATTGTGGGTGGGGTATTGAAAAAATTGATGGTGACCAGAGTCCTCAGATGGAGGGTGGGTGCTTTTTCAGGGTAGGTGGGAAGAGAGGATCAGCCAAGCTCTGTGTGGTCTTTTACAGATAGACAACAGGGTATCATTTACCAGCCTGGAGTCCTGCCTCACACAGTTCCCCAGCAGGTAAGAAGAATAAGTTGCTGCAGGGAGACGCTCCACGCCAGCAGTCATTGTCCAGACAATTGCAACTCTGTCCTAAACTCTGAGGTTCTCCCACCAGTCCTGTCTGGCACTTGACTTGCGACCTTGGGAAAATAACTTCCCTTTTGGCCTCAGTATCCTCACCCACAGGAAACACCCAAATGGTGAGACTTGTGCAGTTTTGGTCACCACAGTCTTGAGAGCTCTGCCATTCCCCATGGCTGTGACCAGGGTCTTGAGAGCTCTGCCATTCCCCATGGCTGTGACCAGGGTCCTGAGAGCTCTGCCATTCCCCATGGCTGTGACCAGGGTCTTGAGAGCTCTGCCATTCCCCATGGCTGTGACCACAGTCTTGAGAGCTCTGCCATTCCCCATGGCTGTGACCAGGGTCTTGAGAGCTCTGCCATTCCCATGGCTGTGACCACAGGTCTTTGAGAGCTCTGCCATTCCCATGGCTGTGACCAGGGTCTTGAGAGCTCTGCCATTCCCCATGGCTGTGACCATTTTAAAACATTCCCATCCCTCTGACTTGGTGGTCAGACCTGATCTTCAACATGGATGTCTGTCCTTGCAGGAAAACTCCCAGGTGCCTGTGCTTCTCAACTGGCCCACAGCATTTTTACCTGGGAATGGTACTTCTGTGACGTTGAGTCCTCAAATGCTGATTTCTTTCTCATGTGACCACTGCCAGCCCATTACTGTACCCTACTTGTGAGTACATGAAGACCATGGAGCCAGCTCTGGCTTAGGGTGCTGTGTTAACAGTCCTGCCCGGTGCTATGGGGTGGGGGTGGGGGTAGGAGCAGCAAGAAGGAGGACCAAGAGGGGAGGAAAGAAGAGGAGTGGAAGGAGAAGGGAGGAGGGAGGGAGGGAGGGAGGGAAGGAGGGAGGAAGGGAAGGAAGGAAGGGGAGGAAGGACAGAAGATAGGAAGCAATGAAGGACAGAAGGAGGGAGGGACGGAAGGACGGAAGAAAGGAAGGAAGGAAGGGAGGGAGGGAGGGAGGGAGGGAGGGAGGAAGGAAGGAAGGAAGGAAGGAAGGAAGGAAGGAAGGAAGGAAGGAAGGAAGGAAGGAAGGAAGGGACCACAAAGTATAGGGGATGACACAGCTCTATTTCAGCCTAACTTGCAGACAGGGTCCTCCCTGATTTGGTATTTCCTGTATGACATGCTTGGGAAAGAACTTTCTGGCCGTTCACTCCCTCTGGGCATGTCTGGAAAATATCCTACACAGCAGCATTAAAGAGGACAAGCACACTGCATGCAGCAGCCAGGGGCAGTCAAAATGTTGAGACTATTCACGCACACTGAAGTGAACAGACACGAGAGAAGTTTCTGCTGAAATC